>NC_057814.1:341674534-341703158 GCF_018294505.1 Triticum aestivum
TGAGACGCAATACATGGCTCCTGAAGACGCTGACAGGTATGAATGTTTAGTTGCTCAACGTGTTTTGAGTGTGCAGGTCACACAAGCAGAGCAAAATCAGAGGCATAATTTGTTCCATACAAAGGGAGTTGTGAAGGAACGTTCTGTTCGCGTCATCATAGATGGAGGGAGCTGTAACAACTTGGCTAGCATGGAGATGGTGGAGAAACTATCTCTCACCACAAGACCACATCCACATCCTTACTACATCCAATGGTTCAACAACAGCGGCAAGGTTAAGGTAACACGTACTGTTCGTGTGCATTTTAGTATCTCTACATATGCTGATTATGTTGATTGTGATGTGGTACCCATGCAAGCATGTTCCTTATTACTTGGTAGACCATGGCAATTTGATAAAAATTCTGTACACCATGATAGAAACAATCAGTATACTCTTGTTCATAAGGATAAAAATATTACTTTGCTTCCTATGACTCCTGATTCCATTTTGAAAGATGACATTAATAGAGCTAATAAAGCAAAACAGGAGAAAAATAAGAGTGAAAATCAGATTGTGGCAAAAGAATTTGAGCAACAAATGAAACCTAATAATAAACCATCTAGTGTTGTTTCTGAAATTAAGTTGAAAAGTGCATGTTTACTTGCCACAAAATCTGATATTGATGAGCTAGATTTCAGCAAATCTGTTTGCTATGCTTTTGTGTGCAAAGAGGCGTTATTTTCATTCGAGGACGTGCCTTCCTCTTTGCCCCCTGCTGTCACTAACATTTTGTAGGAGTTCGCTGACGTCTTCCCACAAGACGTGCCACCGGGATTACCACCTATTCGAGGGATTGAGCATCAAATTGACTTAATTCCCGGTGCATCGCTACCCAACCGTGCACCATACCGTACCAATCCAGAGGAGATGAAGGAGATTATGCGTCAAGTACAGGAGCTGCTCGACAAAGGTTATATACACGAATCTCTTAGTCCTTGTGCTGTTCCTATTATACTAGTGCCTAAAAAGGATGGTACGTCGCGTATGTGTGTTGATTGTAGAGGCATTAATAATATTACTATTCGTTATCGTCATCCTATTCCTAGGCTAGATCATATGCTTTATGAATTATGTGGCTTTACAATATTCTCCAAAGTTGATTTGCGTAGTGGATACCATCAAATTCGTATGAAATTGGGAGATGAATGGAAAACAGCATTTAAAACTAAGTTTGGTTTATATGAGTGTTTAGTCATGCCTTTTGGGTTAACTAATGCACCTAGTACTTTCATGAGACTAATGAACGAAGTTTTACGTGCTTTCATTGGACGATTTGTGGTAGTCTATTTTGATGATATACCGATTTATAGCAAATCTTTGGAAGAACATTTGGAACATTTACGTGCTGTTTTTATTGCTCTACGTGATGCACGTTTGTTTGGTAACCTTGGGAAGTGCACCCTTTGCACCGACCAAGTATCTTTTCTTGGCTATGTTGTTACTCCACAGGGGAATTGAAGTTGATAAAGCCAAGATTGAAGCTATTGAGAGTTGGCCGCAGCCCAAAACGGTCACACAAGTGCGGAGTTTTCTTGGACTCGCTGGTTTCTATAGGCGTTTTGTGAGAGATTTTAGCACCATTGCTGCACCTCTCAACGAGCTTACAAAGAAGGATGTGCCTTTTGTTTGGGGTACCGCATAGGAAGAAGCCTTCACGGTATTGAAAGATAAGTTGACACATGCTCCTTTACTCCAACTTCCTGATTTTAATAAGACTTTTGAGCTGGAATGTGATGCTAGTGGAATTGGATTAGGAGGTGTGTTATTACAAGATGGTAAACCTGTTGCATACTTTTCTGAAAAATTGAGTGGGCCTAGTCTGAATTATTCTACTTATGATAAAGAACTATATGCTCTTGTTCGGACTTTAGAAACATGGCAACATTATTTATGGCCCAAAGAATTTGTTATACATTCTGATCATGAATCTTTGAAACATATTAAAAGTCAAGCTAAACTGAATCGTAGACATGCTAAATGGGTTGAATTCATTGAAACTTTCCCTTATGTCATTAAACACAAGAAGGGTAAAGAAAATGTTATTGCTGATGCATTGTCTCGTCGCTATACTATGCTTTCACAACTTGACTTCAAAATATTTGGTTTGGAGACCATCAAAGATCAATATGTGCATGATGCTGATTTTAAAGATGTTTTGCAGAATTGTAAAGAAGGAAGAACCTGGAACAAGTTTGTCGTTAATGATGGATTTGTGTTCCGTGCTAACAAGCTATGCATTCCAGCTAGCTCTCTTCGTCTTTTGTTGTTGCAGGAGGCGCATGGAGGAGGATTAATGGGACACTTTGGCGTGAAGAAGACGGAGGACGTACTTGCTACACATTTCTTTTGGCCAATGATGAGACGGGATGTTGAGCGTTTTGTTGCTCGTTGCACTACATGTCAAAAAGCTAAGTCATGACTCAATCCTCATGGTTTATATATGCCTTTGCCTGTACCTAGTGTTCCTTGGGAGGATATATCTATGGATTTTGTTTTAGGTTTACCTCGAACAAAGAAGGGGAGGGATAGCATATTTGTTGTCGTGGATAGATTCTCAAAAATGGCACACTTTATACCATGTCATAAAAGCGATGATGCTGTTAATGTGGCTGATTTGTTCTTCCGTGAAATTATTCGTTTGCATGGTGTGCCAAATACTATTGTTTCAGATCGTGATACTAAATTTCTTAGCCACTTTTGGAGATGTTTATGGGCTAAGTTGGGGACTAAACTGCTTTTTAGTACTACTTGTCACCCCCAAACCGATGGACAAACTGAAGTAGTCAATAGCACATTGTCTACTATGCTTAGGGCTATTTTGAAGAATAATAAGAAAATGTGGGAAGAATGCTTGCCTCATATTGAGTTTGCTTATAATCGTTCATTGCATTCTACTACTAAGATGTGCCCTTTTGAAATTGTGTATGGTTTCCTACCTCGTGCACCTATTGATTTGTTGCCTCTTCCATCTTCGGAGAAGATTAATTTTGATGCTAAACAACGTGCTGAATTGATCTTAAAAATGCATGAGTTAACTAAGGACAACATTGAGCGTATGAATGCTAAATATAAACTTGCTGGAGATAAGGGTAGAAAACATGTTGTGTTTGCACCTGGAGATCTTGTTTGGTTACATTTGCGTAAGGATAGATTTCCTGATTTGCGCAAATCAAAGCTAATGCCACGTGCTGATGGTCCTTTTAAGGTGTTAAAGAAAATAAATGATAATGCATATAAACTTGAGCTGCCTGCAGATTTTGGGGTTAGTCCCACTTTTAACATTGCAGATTTGAAGCCTTATTTCGGTGAGGGAGATGAGCTTCCGTCGAGGACGACTTCATTTCAAGAAGGGGAGGATGATGAGGACATCAATACCATTGTTACACCCACAGCCCCTGCTGCTATACATACTGGACCAATTACTAGAGCTCGCGCACGCCAATTAAATTACCAGGTACTTTCGTTTCTTGGTAATGATTCTAATGTTCATGAGAATATGATGCTGCCTAAATTGGATACATTTGTTTTGCTTACAAATGAAGGGCCTAGCTTTGAGAAGGATGAACATTGGAGCAAGAACAAGCATGGAGATGATGGCATGCGCATGGGGAACAAGAACGGAGTTACAAGTGATGATTTCAGGACGGTGAAGCCACCATAATGCGTGCATGAAGCCTTGGACGAAATATACAAGATGCTACTTCATAACTTTCGTCCAGAGGCTATTCTAGGTGCTGCGTCACCTTATTATTGGGCCAGGCCCATGTAATTTCGAAATACTTGAGTATAGGCTGTTTTTAGAGTCCGTATGTGTGGGGAAACAAGAGATAGGGTTGGCTTCGGACCCCTTCCCCAAGGGCCACGAAATTCCCCCCTCTTCCTCCATATATACAGCCCTTAGGGCATCGTTTAGACTTTGGGTTTTGTTTAGATTAAAAGTTCGCCATAGCTGCAACTTCGCGTACTTCGTTTGTGTTCAACGACCAGACAAAGGCGTCACAGAACACCACCTTGATCAATAAAGCTTTCATCTTATATTCGCAATATCCAGATTGCAATCTCAGTTTCTTGCTTGTTCTTCGTTTGCTCGCAGGAAACAGACCCTCGTGGTCAGGTTGATCATGCTCCGGCATGGTCAATAACCTCTCGGAGTTGGTTTAGCGATTGCTAAGGCGCGACGTCATCGCACGTTCGTAGTCGGATCGTCAAAGTCGACTTCCACCAAAGCGATATCCATCATCTCATCGAAAGACGGGACACCTTTGCCTCTATCAAAGCTTCATCATCATCTACTCCAACCGATGCGACCATCAAGACAAGTTCCATCAAATGTTTCACATGCGGAGGCCGAGGCCACAAGTCCTTCGAGTGCACAAACAAGCGCACCATGATCCTCAACGACGACGGCACGTATGACTCCATGAGTGAAGGAGAAATGGAAGCTCTTGAGCAAGTGACCATGCACCGACAAGTGAACAATGAAGAAGAAGATGATCACATCTTTTGTGACGAAGACTCAAGTCCCGCTCTTGTTGTCTCCAAGGTCTTGACTCTTCAACATCAACAAGACGAAGATCAAAGATGCCATATCTTCCACACAAAGGCCGGCATCAATGGACGGTCCGTCAAGGTCATCATCGATGGAGGGAGTTGCCATAACTTGGCAAGTGAAGAACTATGCTCCAAACTCCAATTGGTCAAGATGAAGCACCCGCACCCCTACAAGGTTCAATGGCTAAGCGACACCGGCACCATACAAGTCGAGCAGAGAGTACAAGTCTCTTTCAAGATCGGCGCCTATGAAGACACTTTGGAGTGTGATGTCCTTCCGATGACCGTGTGCCACCTCCTTCTTGGACGGCCATGGCAATTTGACCGAGGTGTCATTCACAATGGGCGCACAAATCACTATAGCTTCAAGATGAAAGGGAAAGAGTTTGTGCTACGTCCTATGTCTCCAAGCCAAGTGCTCGCCGACAAGCAAAACACCCATCGTGGAGAGAATAGTGAGAGAGTGAACCACCAAAAAGAGAGTGAGCGCCACAAGCCCAAATTGAGTGCCTCCACGATGAGCGACAAGAAAAACTTAGTCCTATTTGCCACCAAACGTGAGATGAGAGAAGTGTGTGAGAACCCATCAAGTGTCCTACACTATGTCCTATTGTGCAAGGATGAGGCACCAAAAACTAACAACTCTCACGATCTACCTTTGGTGTTATCTTCTTTATTGCAGGAATTCCAAGATGTTTTCCCCGATGAGCTACCTCTGGGTCTACCTCCACTATGAGGCATTGAGCACCGAATTGATCTCATCCCCGGAGCGCCGCTTCCAAACAAAGCGCCCTACCGCGTCAACCCCGAAGAAACCAAAGAAATTCAAAGGCAAGTAAAGCATCTCATAGACCATGGACATGTGCGTGAAAGTTTGAGTCCTTGTGCCGTACCGGTCATTCTTGTGCCAAAACGAGACGGTAGCTTTCGGATGTGTTCCGATTGTAGACCTACCAATGCTATCACCGTTCGTTATAGGTATCCCATTCCACGCCTTGATGACATGCTTGATGAACTTTGCGGTGCCACTATCTTTTCCAAAATTGATCTTAAAAGTGGTTACTATCAAATCCGCATACAAGAGGGTGATGAATGGAAAACCGCTTTCAAAAAAAGTTTGGTCTATATGAGTGGTTAGTCATGCCTATGGGTTTATCGGAAGCACCCGGTACTTTCATGCGTCTTATGCATTACGTGTTTCGCCCTTACATTGGTGAATTTGTTGTTGTCTACTTTGATGATATCCTTGTGTTTAGCAAATCTCTCAAAGAGCATGTCACCCACCTTCGCACCGTGCTACAAACTCTTCGAAAAGAGCAACTTTATGCTAATATGGAAAAATGCCTATTTGGTGTTGATAAGCTTGTTTTCTTGGGTTTCGTAGTATCTTCTAAGGGTGTTCATGTTGATGAAACTAAGATCAATGCTATTAAAACTTGGCCCCAACCAACCAATTTGAAACAAGTGCGTAGTTTTCTTGGTTTAGCCGGTTACTATCGCAGATTTTTGAAGGATTTTAGCACCATTGCTTCACCTTTGCATGCTTTGAGTAAGTAAAATGCACCGTTTGTTTGGGGAACATCTCAAGATATCGCTTTCAATGAGCTTAAGAATTTGCTTACTCATGCTCCCGTGCTTGCATTACCCAACTTTGACAAACCTTTCGAAATTCATTGCGATGCTAGTGGTAATGGCATAGGAGGTGTGTTAACGCAAGAGAAGCGCCCAATTGCTTATTTTAGTGAGAAACTCTCCGGAGCGCAACTCAATTACCCTATCTATGACAAAGAGCTATATGCTTTGGTGCGAGTTTTGCATGAATGGGAACATTACCTACGCCCTCATGAGTTCATCATCCATACCGACCATGAAACGCTTAAATACCTTAAGGGTCAAACTAAGTTGAACAAGCGTCATGCTAAATGGAGTGAGTTCATTGAGTCGTTTCCTTATGTCATCAAGTATATTAAAGGTAAGGAAAATGTTGTGGCGGATGCACTTTCCCGTATACGCATGCTTGTTAATCAACTTGAGTTAAATGTCATTGGCTTTGAGCATATAAAAGACTTGTATGAGCATGATCCTACATTTTCTATTCCTTATGCCAAGTGTTTGACGCATACTTCTTGGGATCGATACTACATCAAAGATGGATATCTTATGAGAGCTAACAAACTTTGCATCCTCGAGTCCTCTCTTCGCTTGTTGCTTTTCCAGGAATCTCATGGAGGCGGACTCATGGGACACTTTGGACGCGACAAGACATTTGCTACGCTCTCCAAGAACTACTTTTGGCCCAAGATGTTCTGCGACGTCAATCGCTTCACCAACCAATGCTCTACATGTCGCAAAGCTAAGTCCAAAGCTCAATCTCATGGCCTCTATATGCCACTTCCAATTCCATATCACCCATGGGAAGACATTAGCATGGACTTTGTGCTTGGTTTGCCTAGAACTCGAAATGGCAAGGATTCCGTTTTTGTTGTTGTGGACCGATTCTCCAAAATGGCACATTTCATTCCTTGCAACAAGATAGACGATGCTTCACATGTTGCAAATTTGTTTTGTAGGGAAATCTTGCGCCTTCATGGAGTGCCAAAGACGATTGTCTCGGACCGCGACGTCAAGTTCTTGAGTTACTTTTGGAAGACATTGTGCGCCAAGCTCGGAATCAAGCTTTTGTTCTCTTCGACATACCATCCACAAACCGACGGCCAAACGGAGGTGACCAACCGCACGCTCTCCACTCTACTACGCGTGTTGATAAAGAAGAACATCAAGGAGTGGGAGGAGTGCCTACCCATCGCCGAGTACGCCTACAATCGTGCAAGACGTTCGACTACCGGCAAGCCCCCCTTCGAATCTATGGCTTCAACCCATTGTCTCCATAGGACATTCTACCTCTACCGCTACAAGAGCGCACAAACATGGACGTGAGTGCCCGAGTCAACTTCCTCAAGAAGATGCATGAAGATACAAGGAACACCATCGAGCGCCAAGTACAAGAAACTCGCAACCAAGCTCAACGTCAACAAGCAACCCATGATGTTCAATGTTGGAGATCTTGTGTGGCTACACCTTCGCAAGGATCGCTTCCCCAAGGAACGCAAGTCCAAGCTACTACCCCGAGCGGATGGACCCTTCAAGGTGCTTGCACACTACAACAACAACGCATACAAGATCGACATCCCACGCGACAAGTACTCCGTGAGCGACATCTTCAACATCAAAGATCTATCCCCGTACCATGGTGATGAGGATTTCGATCCGAGGTCGGATCTTTCCCAAGGGAGGGGAGATGATGCGGAGCATCCTACGGTCATCCCCATGGACCTACCATCGTCTCGTCAAGAGCCAAGAGGACCTATGACACGAGCACGAGCTAGAGCTCTCGAGCACGAGGTGACTTCCTTCCTTAGTGATATCACATATGATCCACTCGAGACATGGCTACTACCTAAGTCCGATATGCTATGCATGATTAGGTGTCAAGAGGAGCCTCCCGAGGATGCACGTGAAGACGGACAAGCCGCCAAGTTCACGGATGAAGAGAACCAACGGAAACGGGCAAGTTCACCTTCCAGGCCCCGGACATCCGGCCCCTGGAGTAGCCACAGCAGCAGCAGCCCAGACGCCCAAGCCTAAGGGGCCCGGACATCCGGCGTCGAGCCCGGACATCCGGCCCCAGCCCGGAAATCCAGCCAAAAGCCCGGACATCCGGTGCCACGCTACAGAACATCCAGAAGTTTTGCCCTCCAACCCGGACATCCGACCCCCTAGCCCGGACATCCGGCCACCCCTGTGTGCGCACAGTAAGGGCCGAGGCCCGTGTACCCCTTCGACCCCCTAGACTATATATACTCCTTCTCCTCCATCTTTCTAGGGTTAGCATTGGTTTAGCTCATATGTGAGATAGAGCATTGCTCAACCATACGGATCTCTTCCTCGAGAGAGACTGCGGCCCCTCTTCGGAGACGATCCACGTTGGATTCAAGACCCCCTCTTGGGTGGCCCCCATCAAGACCTCCTCACGGAGAAGAACCGGTTACCCTTTGTATCGTCCTTTGTTGATCGTGGATCGTGTATCTCCCTTTGTATTCTTGGATCTAGCGCATGTGTAATCGAATCTTGTTGGTTTGAGTGATTCTCTTGAGTTTCCCCTCGTGTTCTTCGTGTTCTTAGTTGGGATCCGCTCCTTTCGTGAAAGATCGGCCATCTAGGGTTCCGCCCTACATCAGAAGGTGATAGAGGCAAAGGTGTCCCGTCTTTCGATGAGATGATGGATATCGCTTTGATGGAAGTCGACTTTGACGATCCGACTACGAACGTGCTTCGTGCCTTAGCAATCGCTAAACCAACTCCGAGAGGTTATTGACCACGCCAGAGCACGATCAACCTGACCATGAGGGTCTGTTTCCTGCGGGCAAACGAAGAACAAGCAAGAAACTGAGATTGCAATCTGGATATTGCGAATATAAGATGAAAGCTTTATTGATCAAGGTGAGGTTCTGTGACACCTTTGTCTGGTCGTTGACACAAACAATGTACGCGAAGTTGCAGCTATGGCGAACTTTTAATCTAAACAAAACCCAAAGTCTAAACGACGCCCTAAGGGCTGTATATATGGAGGAAGAGGGGGGAATTTCGTGGCCCTTGGGGAAGGGGTCCGAAACCAACCATATCTCTTGTTTCCCCACACATACGGACTCTAAAAATAGCCTATACTCAAGTATTTCGAAATTACATGGGCCTGGCCCAATAATAAGGTGACGCAGCACATAGAATAGCCTCTGGACGAAAGTTATGAAGTAGCATCTTGTATATTTCGTCCAAGGCTTCATGCACGCATTATGGTGGCTTCAACGTCCTGAAATCATCACTTGTAACTCCGTTCCTGTCCCCCATGCGCATGCCATCATCTCCATGCTTGTCCTTGCTCCAATGTTCATCCTTCTCAAAGCTAGGCCCTTCATTTGTAAGCAAAACAAATGTATCCAATTTAGGCAGCATCATATTCTCATGAACATTAGAATCATTACCAAGAAACGAAAGTACCTGGTAATTTAATTGGCGTGCGCGAGCTCTAGTAATTGGTCCAGTATGTATAGCAGCAGGGGCTGTGGGTGTAACAATGGTATTGATGTCCTCATCATCCTCCCCTTCTTGAAATGAAGTCGTCCTCGACGGAAGCTCATCTCCCTCACCCAAATAAGGCTTCAAATCTGCAATGTTAAAAGTGGGACTAACCCCAAAATCTGCAGGCAGCTCAAGTTTATATGCATTATCATTTATTTTCTCTAACACCTTAAAAGGACCATCAGCACGTGGCATTAGCTTTGATTTGCGCAAATCAGGAAATCTATCCTTACGCAAATGTAACCAAACAAGATCTCCAGGTGCAAACACAACATGTTTTCTACCCTTATCTCCAGCAAGTTTATATGTAGCATTCATACGCTCAATGTTGTCCTTAGTTAACTCATGCAT
This sequence comes from Triticum aestivum, assembly GCF_018294505.1. NCBI lineage: Eukaryota > Viridiplantae > Streptophyta > Magnoliopsida > Poales > Poaceae > Triticum > Triticum aestivum. The sequence goes on from NC_057814.1 coordinate 341,684,616, forward strand.
TTTTGAGATCAATTCAGCACGTTGTTTAGCATCAAAATTAACCTTATCCGAAGATGGAAGAGGCAACAAATCAACAGGTGCACGAGGTAGGAAACCATACACAATTTCAAAAGGGCACATCTTAGTAGTAGAATGCAATGAACGATTATAAGCAAACTCAATATGAGGCAAGCATTCTTCCCACATTTTCTTATTATTCTTCAAAACAGCCCTAAGCATAGTAGACAATGTTCTATTGACTACTTCAGTTTGTCCATCAGTTTGGGGGTGACAAGTAGTACTAAAAAGCAGTTTAGTCCCCAACTTAGCCCATAAACATCTCCAAAAGTGGCTAAGAAATTTAGTATCACGATCTGAAACAATAGTATTTGGCACACCATGCAAACGAATAATTTCACGGAAGAACAAATCAGCCACATTAACAGCATCATCGCTTTTATGACATGGTATAAAGTGTGCCATTTTTGAGAATCTATCCACGACAACAAATATGCTATCCCTCCCCTTCTTTGTTCGAGGTAAACCTAAAACAAAGTCCATAGATATATCCTCCCAAGGAAAACTAGGTACAGGCAAAGGCATATATAAACCATGAGGATTGAGTCGTGACTTAGCTTTTTGACATGTAGTGCAGCGAGCAACAAAACGCTCAACATCCCGTCTCATCTTTGGCCAAAAGAAATGTGTAGCAAGTACGTCCTCCGTCTTCTTCACGCCAAAGTGTCCCATTAATCCTCCTCCATGCGCCTCCTGCAACAACAAAAGACGAAGAGAGCTAGCTGGAATGCATAGCTTGTTAGCACGGAACACAAATCCATCATTAACGACAAACTTGTTCCAGGTTCTTCCTTGTTTACAATTCTGCAAAACATCTTTAAAATCAGCATCATGCACATATTGATCTTTGATGGTCTCCAAACCAAATATTTTGAAGTCAAGTTGTGACAGCATAGTATAGCGACGAGACAATGCATCAGCAATAACATTTTCTTTACCCTTCTTGTGTTTAATGACATAAGGGAAAGTTTCAATGAATTCAACCCATTTAGCATGTCTACGATTCAGTTTAGCTTGACTTTTAATACGTTTCAAAGATTCATCATCAGAATGTATAACAAATTCTTTGGGCCATAAATAATGTTGCCATGTTTCTAAAGTCCGAACAAGAGCATATAGTTCTTTATCATAAGTAGAATAATTCAGACTAGGCCCACTCAATTTTTCAGAAAAGTATGCAACAGGTTTACCATCTTGTAATAACGCACCTCCTAATCCAATTCCACTAGCATCACATTCAAGCTCAAAAGTCTTATTAAAATCAGGAAGTTGGAGTAAAGGAGCATGTGTCAACTTATCTTTCAATACCGTGAAGGCTTCTTCTTGTGCGGTACCCCAAACAAAAGGCACATCCTTCTTTGTATGCTCGTTGAGAGGTGCAGCAATGGTGCTAAAATCTCTCACAAAACGCCTATAGAAACCAGCGAGTCCAAGAAAACTCCGCACTTGTGTGACCATTTTGGGCTGCGGCCAACTCTCAATAGCTTCAATCTTGGCTTTATCAACTTCAATTCCCTGTGGAGTAACAACATAGCCAAGAAAAGATACTCGGTCAGTGCAAAAAGTGCACTTCCCAAGGTTACCAAACAAACATGCATCACGTAGAGCAATAAAAACAGCACGTAAATGTTCCAAATGTTCTTCCAAAGATTTGCTATAAATCAGTATATCATCAAAATAGACTACCAAAAAACGTCCAATGAAAGCACGTAAAACTTCGTTCAGTAGTCTCATGAAAGTACTAGGTGCATTAGTTAACCCAAAAGGCATGACTAACCACTCATATAAACCAAACTTAGTTTTAAATGCAGTTTTCCATTCATCTCCCAATTTCATACGAATTTGATGGTATCCACTACGCAAATCAACTTTGGAGAATATTGTAAAGCCACTTAATTCATAAAGCATATCATCTAGCCTAGGAATAGGATGACGATAACGAATAGTAATATTATTAATGCCTCTACAATCAACACACATACGCGACGTACCATCCTTTTTAGGCACTAGTATAATAGGAACAGCACAAGGACTAAGAGATTCGCGTATATAACCTTTGTCGAGCAGCTCCTGTACTTGACGCATAATCTCCTTCATCTCCTCTGGATTGGTACGGTATGGTGCACGGTTGGGTAGCGATGCACCGGGAATTAAGTCAATTTGATGCTCAATCCCTCGAATAGGTGGTAATCCCGGTGGCACGTCTTGTGGGAAGACGTCAGCGAACTCCTGCAAAATGTTAGTGATAGCAGGGGGCAAAGAGGAAGGCACGTCCTCGAATGAAAATAATGCCTCTTTGCACACAAAAGCATAGCAAACAGATTTGCTGAAATCTAGCTCATCAATATCAGATTTTGTGGCAAGTAAACATGCACTTTTCAATTTAATTTCAGAAACAACACTAGATGGTTTATTATTAGGTTTCATTTGTTACTCAAATTCTTTTGCCACAATCTGATTTTCACTCTTATTTTTCTCCTGTTTTGCTTTATTAGCTCTATTAATGTCATCTTTCAAAATGGAATCAGGAGTCATAGGAAGCAAAGTAATATTTTTATACTTATGAACAAGAGTATACTGATTGTTTCTATCATGGTGTACAGAATTTTTATCAAATTGCCATGGTCTACCAAGTAATAAGGAACATGCTTGCATGGGTACCACATCACAATCAACATAATCAGCATATGTAGAGATACTAAAATGCACACGAACAGTACGTGTTACCTTAACCTTGCCGCTGTTGTTGAACCATTGGATGTAGTAAGGATGTGGATGTGGTCTTGTGGTGAGAGATAGCTTCTCCACCATCTCCATGCTAGCCAAGTTGTTACAGCTCCCTCCATCTATGATGACGCGAACAGAACGTTCCTTCACAACTCCCTTTGTATGGAACAAATTATGCCTATGATTTTGCTCTGCTTGTGTGACCTGCACACTCAAAACACGTTGAGCAACTAAACATTCATACCTGTCAGCGTCTTCAGGAGCCATGTATTGCGTCTCATTTTCAGAATCATCTCCACCATGTTCTTCACGTGTAATAAGAGCCAAAGTCTCCTCATCATAGTCACTAGCGGACTCATACCCACCATCCTCAGTAGCAATCATTACACGCTGAGATTTGCATTCTCTCGCATAATGTCCTCTTCCCTTACAACGACGACAAATAATATCACTTGTGTGCCCTGTCGATGCCATGGAAGAAGAAGAGCTCTGTGCAGGCCCCGCAGGTGCGCTCTTGGCAGATAGTGGTGGTTGTGCCTGCTTTCTTGTATCACGGCTGGAGGTGGAACCTGATGGAGGTGCTGGTGCAGTGGAAGTAGAAGATGCACGCGGTGTCCATGATGAAGGTCGACCTGCAGAAAAGTTAGTTCGCGCCAATGGCTGTCGATCCCGCACTTCACGTTCAGCTTTACAAGCAAGATGGAATAAACGAGTGATATTATTATAATCCTTATACTCTAGAATGGTCTGAATCTCTTTATTTAATCCACCCATAAAACGTGCAAGCATAGCTTCATTCTCCTCAACAATACCACAACTAATCATGCCAGTTTGTAATTCCTGATAATATTCTTCTACAGATTTTTTCCCTTGTCTTAAGCGCTGCAATTTTTGAAGTAATTCACGTTGATAATATGGTGGAACCCAACGAGTACGCATAGCAGTTTTCAAAGCAGCCCAAGTAGCTGGAACAGGATATAATCTACAATGTTCAGACCACCAAACACATGCAAAGCTAGTGAAAGCACAAACAGCAGCAGGAACACGTCTCTCCTCAGGATATTGTAAACATGTAAATCGTTGTTCAGTTTCTAACTCCCAAGTAAGATATATATCAGGAACATATCTACCCTCAAATGGTGGAATATTCAATTTCAGTTTAGGGAGATGGTCATGATCTCGTACCTGAGGTGGTGGTGCCGGCCTACCGTTGCGAATATATACCTGAGGTCGACCTGGTGGTTGTGCTGGTGGCTGCACGTAGTTCTGATTTTGATCAACCTCATCCTCATAATCGCCCGCATAATCGTCATCCTCCTCAGCCGCCGCAGTAGCAGGAGCCAAAGAAGCATCAACAGTAGGTGCAGCGGAATCCGAATTTTGACCAGTCTCAATTGGAACGCGATGTGCTCGTCCCACTTGATTTGGAAGGCGGCGTTGGAGATGTGGTTGTTGTTGTTGTAGAGGTGCGACATGTGCAGCCGGTGGTGGTTGGGGAAGACGCTTGAGTAATTCAGTAAACTTGTTATCCAGCTTTGTCTCGAACGACTTCTCCACGGCATCTATCTTCTCCATAGCCTCTTCAAATCTGTTTAGCACATCTCCCACCTGGCCACTCATCATTTGCTGAAATTTATCATGCAACTCCTTGTTCGTCATGTTCTCCCAATCAGTCTCATCGGCTTGTGATCCTGCCATAGTTAGCAGCAATAGAAACACAAAAGAATATGATCCTGCAGGCTACTAGGAAGTGGTGGTGATGGTGGTGTGTCACAAAACCTTCAAGCAAATCTCAAATTCTTACCAGTTCTTACCCAGCAGCAGGTGGTGATCGGCAACCGTTGTAGTCAAAACTCTCAAAGCTTGGATAGAGCGATTACCAGGGAGAGTCAAACGCACGATGTAGATGTATGTGGAGCTGGGAAGGCTTATAATATGGTAGCAAAAATGGTCAGCAATAATCAATTCAGAGATGCAAAGTTGAAGGAACGCTCAACGACGGTACTGTGCTGGTCCTAGGCTAGACCGTGCTAGAGACGCGAGCCTAGAACACTAACAAAATCACGGCGCTGCACGTAAACAAGGGAAAAGCACACTCTGGAAAAAAAATTTGCTCTTTTTTTTGCGCTCCTCTTTGTTTTTTTTGCGAAAAATCACTATAATGGCGAGTCTCTCAAAACTCTTCCCAGGTCAAACTGACAGGATGGGCAAAAAAAATGTTTGACTATTTTTTTTCGGAAATCAGGGCAGCGACGACGAAAAAGTGTGACAAAAAATCACTATGATGGCGAGTGTCTCAAAACACTCCCCGGGACCTAAAAATAGGATAGGGAAAAAATATTTTTGGTTGCGGAAATTTTGGCCTAAAAACTGCCCGGGGGTCTCCAGACTTTTTTTTTTCGAGACCTACTCAGGCAAGGAAACACGAAACGGAAAATAGATGGATCTCTAAAACAAACAGAATATGAAAAGAACTCGGATTGGTGGTGGATATATGGTGATAGGATATGGCAGCGGTGGTGGTATATGGTAGCGGTGGTGGTATATGGATACGGATCGGTGGTGGTATATGGAAACGGATTGGTGGTGGTATATGGATACGGATTCAGAGCGGTGGCGGATAAGCAATAGTGGTAGATGGCAAGGCGATGATGATGGTGCGGCGGCGGCGTGACAACTTATGACCAGAACTCGAAACTCTAAAAGACTAGACTCTAAGACCAGCAACTTGACACGACGATGCAACCGCAAATTCAACAAAGCAAAAAACCCTAAAAAGATTATGCAAAGGCTCAGATTGGTTCAGATATACTGAACTAACCCTAATTTTTTTGTGGCTTTTTCGTGCACTGTAGGTATGAAGAACAGACTCGATCTAAACTACGAAAAACTGTAAAATCTCACCAAGCAACCTGGAAATCTGATACACTTGATAGAGGCAAAGGTGTCCCGTCTTTCGATGAGATGATGGATATCGCTTTGATGGAAGTCGACTTTGACGATCCGACTACGAACGTGCGAGGACGTCGTGCCTTAGCAATCGCTAAACCAACTCCGAGAGGTTATTGACCACGCCGGAGCACGATCAACCTGACCACGAGGGTCTGTTTCCTGCGGGCAAACGAAGAACAAGCAAGAAACTGAGATTGCAATCTGGATATTGCGAATATAAGATGAAAGCTTTATTGATCAAGGTGGGGTTCTGTGACGCCTTTGTCTGGTCGTTGAACACAAACGAAGTACGCGAAGTTGCAGCTATGGCGAACTTTTAATCTAAACAAAACCCAAAGTCTAAACGACGCCCTAAGGGCTGTATATATGGAGGAAGAGGGGGGAATTTCGTGGCCCTTGGGGAAGGGGTCCGAAACCAACCCTATCTCTTGTTTCCCCACACATACGGACTCTAAAAATAGCCCATACTCAAGTATTTCGAAATTACATGGGCCTGGCCCAATAATAAGGTGACGCAGCACCTAGAATAGCCTCTGGACGAAAGTTATGAAGTAGCATCTTGTATATTTCGTCCAAGGCTTCATGCACGCATTATGGTGGCTTCAACGTCCTGAAATCATCACTTGTAACTCCGTTCTTGTCCCCCATGCGCATGCCATCATCTCCATGCTTGTTCTTGCTCCAATGTTCATCCTTCTCAAAGCTAGGCCCTTCATTTGTAAGCAAAACAAATGTATCCAATTTAGGCAGCATCATATTCTCATGAACATTAGAATCATTACCAAGAAATGAAAGTACCTGGTAATTTAATTAGCGTGCGCGAGCTCTAGTAATTGGTCCAGTATGTATAGCAGCAGGGGCTGTGGGTGTAACAATGGTATTGATGTCCTCATCAGAAGGTGTACCCAACTGTCTCTTTTGGGTACCCTATGAAGACACATTTCTCTGATTTGGGTTCGAGCTTATCAGGTTGAAGCTTTTTCACATAAGCATCGCAGCCCCAAACTTTAAGAAACAACAACTTTGGTTTCTTGCCAAAGGAGTCATCTCAACGGATTTAGATGGTGCCCTATTTAACGTGAATGCAGCCGTCTCTAAAGCATAACCCAAAAATGATAGCGGTAAATCAGTAAGAGACATCATAGATCGCACCATATCTAGTAAAGTACGATTACGACGTTCAGACACACCATTACGCTGTGGTGTTCCAGGTGGCGTAAGTTGCGAAACTATTCCGCATTGTTTCAAATGAAGACTAAACTCATAACTCAAATACTCTCCTCCACGATCAGATCGTAGAAACTTTATTTTCTTGTTACGATGATTTTCCATTTCACTCTGAAATTCTTTGAACTTTTCAAATGTTTCAGACTTATGTTTCATCAAGTAGATATACCCATATCTGCTCAAATCATCTGTGAAGGTAAGAAAATAACAATATGCGCCGCGAGCCTCAACATTCATCGGACCACATACATCAGTATGTATGATCTCCAACAAATCTGTTGCTCGCTCCATTCTTCCAGAGAACGACGTTTTAGTCATCTTGCCCATGAGGCATGGTTCGCAAGTACCATGTGATTCATAATCAAGTGATTCCAAAAGTCCATCAGAATGGAGTTTCTTCATGCGCTTTACACCAACATGACCCAAACGGCAGTGCCACAAATAAGTTGCACTATCATTATCAACTCTGCATCTTTTAGCTTCAATACTATGAATATGTGTATCTCCACTATCGAGATTCAAAAAGAATAGACCGGTCTTCAAGGGTGCATGACCATAAAAGATATTACTCATATAAATAGAACAACCATTATTCTCTGATTTAAATGAATAACCGTCTCGCATCAAACAAGATCCAGATATAATGTTCATGCTTAACGCTGGCACCAAATAACAATTATTCAGGTCTAATACTAATCCCGAAGGTAGATGTAGAGGTAGCGTGCCGACCGCGATCACATCGACTTTGGAACCATTTCCCACACGCATCGTCACCTCGTCCTTTGCCGATCTCCGCTTAATCCGTAGTCCCTGTTTCGAGTTGCAAACATTAGCAACAGAACCAGTATCAAATACCCAGGCACTACTGCGAGAATTAGTAAGGTACACATCAATAACATGTATATCACATATACCTTTGTTCACCTTGCCATCCTTCTTATCCGCCAAATACTTGGGGCAGTTCCGCTTCCAGTGACCAGTCTGCTTGCAGTAGAAGCACTCAGTCTCAGGCTTGGGTTTCTTCTCCTGAACAACAACTTGTTTGCCGTTCTTCTTGAAGTTCCCCTTCTTCTTCCCTTTGCCCTTTTTCTTGAAACTGGTGGTCTTGTTGACCATTAACACTTGATGCTCCTTCTTGATTTCTACCTCCGCAGCCTTTAGCATTGCGAAGAGCTCGAGAATCGTCTTATCCATCCCTTGCATGTTATAGTACATCACGAAGCTCTTGTAGCTTGGTGGCAGTGATTGAAGAATTCTGTCAATAACACTATCATCCGGAAGATTAACTCCCAGTTGAATTAAGTGATTGTTATACCCAGACATTCTGAGTATATGCTGACTGACAGAATTATTCTCCTCCATTTTGCAGCTGTAGAACTTATTGGAGACTTCATATCTCTCAATCCGGGCATTTGCTTGAAATATTAACTTCAACTCCTGGAACATCTCATATGCTCCATGACGTTCAAAACGTCGTTGAAGTCCCGGTTCTAAGCCGTAAAGCATGGCACACTGAACTATCGAGTAGTCATCAGCTTTGCTCTGCCAGACGTTCATAACATCCGGTGTTGCTCCTGCAGCAGGTTTGGCACCTAGCGGTGCTTCCAGGACGTAATTCTTCTGTGCAGCAATGAGGATAATCCTCAAGTTACGGACCTAGTCCGTGTAATTGCTACCATCATCTTTCAACTTTGCTTTCTCAAGGAACGCATTAAAATTCAACGGAACAACAGCACGGGCCATCTACCTACAACAACATAGACATGCAAAATACTATTAGGTACTAAGTTCATGATAAATTAAAGTTCAGTTAGTCAAATTATTAAAGAACTCCCACTCAGATAGACATCCCTCTAATCATCTAAGTGATCATGTGATCCATATCAACTAAACCATGTCCGATCATCACGTGAGATGGAGTAGTTTTCAATGGTGAACATCACTATGTTGATCATATCTACTATATGATTCACGCTCGACCTTTCGGTCTCCAGTGTTCCGAGGCCATATCTGCATATGCTAGGCTCGTCAAATTTAACCCGAGTATTCTGCATGTGCAAAACTGGCTTGCACCCGTTGTATGTGAACGTAGAGCTTATCACACCCGATCATCACGTGGTGTCTCGGCACGACGAACTTTCGCAACGGTGCATACCCAGGGAGAACACTTGTACCTTGAAATTTAGTGAGAGATCATCTTATAATGCTACCGTCGATCTAAGCAAAATAAGATGCATAAAAGATAAACATCACATGCAATCAATATAAGTGATATGATATGGCCATCATCATCTTGTGCTTGTGATCTCCATCTCCGAAGCACCGTCATGATCACCATTGTCACCGGCGCGACACCTTGATCTCCATCGTAGCATCATTGTCGTCTCACCAACTATTGCTTCTACGACTATCGCTACCGCTTAGTGATAAAGTAAAGCAATTACAGGGCGATTGCATTGCATACAATAAAGCGACAACCATATGGCTCCTGCCAGTTGCCGATAACTCGGTTACAAAACATGATCATCTCATACAATAAAATATAGCATCGTGTCTTGACCATATCACATCACAACATGCCCTGCAAAAACAAGTTAGACGTCCTCTACTTTGTTGTTGCAAGTTTTACGTGGCTGCTACGTGCTGAGCAAGAACCGTTCTTACCTATGCATCAAAACCACAACGATAGTTTGTCAAGTTAGTGTTGTTTTAACCTTCTCAAGGACCAGGCGTAGCCACACTCGATTCAACTAAAGTTGGAGAAACTGACACCCGCTAGTCACATGTGTGCAAAGCACGGCGGTAAAACCAGTCTCGCGTAATGTCGGTCCGGGCCGCTTCATCCAACAATACCGCCGAACCAAAGTGTGACATGCTGGTAAGCAGTATGACTTGTATCCCCCACAACTCACTTGTGTTCTACTCGTGCAAATAACATCTACGCATAAAACCTGGCTCTGATACCACTGTTGGGGAACGTAGTAATTTCAAAAAAATTCCTACGCACACACAGGATCATGGTGATGCATAGAAACGAGAGGGGAGAGTGTGTCCACATACCCTCGTAGACCGAAAGCGGAAGCGTTAGCACAACGCGGTTGATGTAGTCGTACGTCTTCACGATCCGACCGATCCAAGTACCGAACGCACGACACCTCCGAGTTCAGCACACGTTCAACTCGATGACGTCCCGCGAGCTCCGGTCCAGCAAAGCTTCGCTGGAGAGTTTTGTCAGCACGACGGCGTGATGACGGTGATGATGATGCTACCGACGCAGGAGCCTAAGCACCGCTACGATATGATCAAGGTGGAGTATTGTGGAGGGGGGCACCGCACACGGCTGGGAGAGATCTGATCAACTTGTGTGTCTAGAGGTGCCCCCTGCCCCCCTATATAAAGGAGCAAGGGGGAGGCTGGCCGGACCTATGGGGCGCGCCAGGAGGAGTCCTCCTCCTAGTAGGAGTAGGACTCCCCTCTTTCCTACTCTTACTAGGAGGGGAAAATGAAGGGGAAGAGGGAGAAGGAAGGGGGGGCGCCGCCCCCCCTCTCCTAGTCCAATTCGGACCAGAGGGGGAGGGGCGCGCGGCCTGTCCTAGGCCTGCCCTCTCTCCCTCCACTAAAGCCCATGAGGCCCACTATTTCTCCGGGGGGAAGGGTTCCGGTAACCCTCGGGCACTCCGGTTTTCTCCGAAACCACCCGGAACACTTCCGGTGTCCGAATATAGTCGTCCAATATATCGATCTTTATGTCTCGACCATTTCGAGGCTCCTCGTCATGTCCGTGATCATATCCGGGACTCCGAACTACCTTCGGTACATCAAAACACAAAAACTCATAATACCGATCGCCACCGAACTTTAAGCGTGCGGACCCTACGGGTTCGAGAACTATGTAGACATGACCAAGACACGTCTCCAGTCAATAACCAATAGCAGAACCTAGCTGCTCATATTGGCTCCTACATATTCTACGAAGATCTTTATCGGTCAAACCGCATAATAACATACGTTGTTCCCTTTGTCATCGGTATGTTACTTGCCCGAGATTCGATCGTCGGTATCTCAATACCTAGTTCAATCTCGTTACCGGCAAGTCTCTTTACTCGTTCCGTAATACATCATCCCGCAACTAACTCATTAGTTGCAATGCTTGCAAGGCTTATAGTGATGTGCATTACCGAGTGGGCCCAGAGATACCTCTTTGACTATCAGAGTGACAAATCCTAATCTCGATATATGCCAACTCAACAAGTACCTTTGGAGACACCTGTAGAGCACCTTTATAATCACCCAGTTACGTTGTGACGTTTGGTAGCACACAAAGTGTTCCTCCGGTATCCGGGAGTTGCATAATCTCAGTCATAGGAACATGTATAAGTCATGAAGAAAGCAATAGCAACATACTAAACGATCAAGTACTAAGCTAACGGAATGGGTCAAGTCAATCACGTCATTCTCCTAATGATGTGATCCCGTTTATCAAATGACAACTCATGTCTATGGTTGGGAAACATAACCATCTTTGATCAACGAGCTAGTCAAGTAGAGGCATACTAGTGACACTCTATTTGTCTATGTATTCACACATGTATCATGTTTCCGGTTAATACAATTCTAGCATGAATAATAAACATTTATCATGATATAAGGAAATCAATAATAACTTTATTATTGCCTCTAGGGCATATTTCCTTCAAGTCTTCAATGAAGAATTGAGCTTAATGGTGAAGAACTTCAACAAATTCTACATGAATAGAAGCAAAGAGAGAATTTCCAAGTCAATGTCCTACAAAGGCAAAAGATCTTCTAGTCGTGATCGCAATTGCTACAATTGTGGAAGACCCGGACACTACTCCAATGAGTGTACAACTCCCTATAAAAGAACAGAAGATTCACCTAAAAGGAGAAGTAAAAGAGATGAATCACCATCAAGATAGAGAAGGAGTAGAGATGATCGTTATGGACGAAGACCCTCTCGTAAAAGCAAGGATTCAGAAAGGAAGGACAAGTCATCAAAGAGCTACACAAGACGAAGACATCAAGATCACGTTGGTGAATGGGTATCCGGTTCCGACTCCGACAACTACTCCGAGAGAAGTTATCATTCAGACTTCAAATATACTCAAGATGAAGGTGTTGCCGGTCTTGCACTTGTGTCATCCTACTCCTACGACATATTTGACTCACCAAATGAAGGAATTGAAAGATGCTTCATGGCTAAAGGCCCTAAGGTATCACACCCCGAGTATGTTGATTTCAATAGTGATGAAGATGATTTGCTAGGTGATGATGATTTACTTGTTCACAACACTAGTGATGAAAACTATGATGAAATTGCTATTAATCATGCTAATCAAGATGAAACGAATGACAATGATAAGAAGGAAATTGAGCTTCTAATTAAATAAGTAAACACTCTTACGTTAGCTCATGAAACAACTCTAGAGGATCATCGAGAGCTTCTAAGGACTCATGAGAAGCTACACTTCGAGAAGCTAAATTTAGAGCAAGAGCATGGGTTCTTAAAAGCAATCAATGATGATCTTCGAAAGAAGAGTTCTTCTTACATTGCCAAGCGTTTACTCTTGTCTACTTATATGCCACAAGTAAAATCTAGCAACAAGAGCAAGAAAGATTCTTCTTCTAGTAGTAACAATAATCATGTTAAATCCAATATTGTTGCTTCTAGTAGTTCTCTTGATTCCACTAATGATTCTCTTAGCCAAGTTACACTTGAGCAAGAAAATATCTTATTGAAGGCAATTATAGAGAAAGGTGTTTACAAGAGCCTTGCCGGAAGTAAGCAATTTGAGAAAATTGTACGCAAGCAAGGAAGGCACCGGAAGAATCAAGGTGTTGGTTTTGAACGAAAGTTCAATGCCAATGGAGTTGAGTGGGAAGAAGATCAATACCCCAAGACGAAGTTTGTTCCTCAACAAGAGAAGTATGGCCCCACTTCTTTCAAGGGAACACAAGCTCAAGATGATCTTCCACCACAAGACCACAAGCTAAAAGGCAAGAAAAAGCTTCAAGAAGAAATTGATTCATTTGAAGAAGCTCCTAAGGCCATGGTCAAGTGGGTTCCCAAGACTACATCAAGTTCTACTTCATCAAGTACGACTACAACTCAAAGGATTCCCATCAAGTTGATGTGGGTCCCAAAGAAGAAGAACTAGAGAGTTCTTGAGGGTGACTCCGCCAACATATTTCACTCATATTCATTTTGGTAAGGACAAGTGCAATCAACTTCCATATCTTGCACTAGTTCATGGAGTCACAAACTCTCTTGTTGGTAAAACAAGGACAAGGTAACCTAATGCTTTCATGGACATCATCCTATATGTGTTTCACTCTATGTCTATGGATATCCTTGTGTGTTCCTTATGGGCTAAACCATGTAGGTATTGAAAGTGCAACCCACTTCAATGAATTGCTCCAAATGATCTATATCAACATTGTGCATCCACATATTCAACACCTACATGAAGTCATCATCGACAAAACCCAAAGTTAGTTCATCCCTCTAAGGGGGGATATCACATCTAGGGGGAGCTTTGCTCTAAGAATTGAGCTAAGGCAACTCTAATGGTGTGAACACAACAATGCTTTATGTTAAAGTGGTAACCCCACTTGTGCTTAAACGATGAGTATGACCTACGATCAAATGTTCTCATTTGACTCCTCAGTCAATATACTCATATATAGATGACCTAGTCATCGCCAATTGCTTATGCTAGAGTGTTTGTGCATGCTTTGCCACATGTTTTATTTGCCATCTTATTACGTGAGCATGTTGGTTTCATAATTTTCTCCATTCAAGGACATCCATTTGTTGCTTTGATTGTCTTTTTTTTGCCAAATGGATGGACAAGAATGCCTAAGTACCCCCTCTAGCTATCTATGCCTTTTCTCGTCTCAAACTCTATTCATGCTACATCACAAAGTTTGAACAAAGTCAAATTCGGACCCTCCGAGTGAGGAGCACTCGGAGCCACCGATCCGTCAAGGGCTTAACTTCCAAAACCTCTTAATGCCTTTCGGTCAGACCAACTCACTCCTACTCGGTCTCACCGAACTCATTAAATTGATCTAGGTTTTCAATCTTGGTGCAACCGATTTGGACAATTCGGTCACACCGAGTTGCAGCAACTGCTAGCAGTTTTGCATCTCGGTGCCACCGAGTCGTTCCATTCGATCACACCGACAACGTCTGGGTATATATACCGCGGGTTGAAATGTTGGAAACTTCTCCAAACCACTCGACCGCGCCTCCCAGTACTTCCGCCCCCTTTGGTCTCCGGATCATCGCCGTCGTCGCCAGCATAACGGACACAAACTAGTAATGATCAAGAAGTGATCCTGAACTACTTACGAGTCAAACATAACCCCACCGTGTTCTCTTCTCGAACTCACTCGAAAAGAGACGGTCACGGTTACGCACACGGTTGGTGTATTTTAATTCAGATCTGATGTCAAGTTCTCTACAACCGGATATAAAAAATACCCATCTGCAACATAACCGCGGTCACGGCTTCCGAAAAGATTAAAACTTGCAGGGTGTCCCAACTTAGAGCTTGTTTCGGACTGCTCTGCTCCTTAAAACTCAGCTCCGCTCTAGAAAACACAAGCCAAACAGGTAGCTCCACGATATGCCATTTCGCAAAAAAAAACTAGAATCTGGGGTACAACTCCTAGTTTTTTATGAAGCTCTTAAGGGGTGCTCCAAAAATCTCTAGAAGCTGAAGTTGGGGGGAAATTACCCACCACTGCCACCAGTAAGTGAATACCCCTTCGTTTCTCCCCCCTTATCCAATCAAATAGATCATTTCCACCAAATTTTCCATTCTTGAAGTTGGAGCTACATGAAAGCCAAACATTCTGGTAGTGCTACAACTTCTGTGTGAAACTGCTCCAAATTGGATTTAGTGGAGTGAAACTAATTTTGGTGAAGCGGAGTAGTCCCAAACAAGCCCTTAGTCCATGACAAACTCTCACGATCAGCGGAATCCTCCATCTCGGAACAACCCGATCAAGCTCGGAATCCCGGTTCACAAGACATTTCGACAATGGTAAAACAAACCAGCAAGACCGCCCGATGTACCGACAATCCTGATAGGAGTCGCACATATCTCATTCTCAGGGCACACCGGATGGGCAAGACATCGGGTTGGCTGAGACCCTGGTTGCCCAGGGGGCGCCGGACATCGCCCAGTTTGGACCAGCACCAACAGCACTGGCCCCCCTGTATTATGTTGAATTAAGAATCCTCAGGGACACGACCCCCTATGCAAATTAATTACTTATCAATATTATTATGTTGGCAAATTTTAAAACCAAGGTTGGGCCTTGCTGGAAGAGTTTTATTCAAAGCGAACTATCAAGGGGGGCCCATAAACCCCGACCGTGTTAGGAACGCAAAATCAAGGAACATAACACCGGTATGACGGAAACTAGGGCGTCAAGAGTGGAACAAGACACCAGGCAAAAGTCCGAGCCTTCCACCCTTTACCAAGTATATAGATTCATTAATTAAATAAGAGATATTGTGAAATCCCATGATATCCATGTCCCAACATGGAACAACCTGCAACTAGCAACGCTATAAGAGGAGCCGAGCAAGCGGTAACATAGCCAAACAACGGTTTGCTGGGATGGTGGAAAAGGTTAGAGGGTTATCATGACAATTTGGGAGGCTTGATAAACAAGTGATAGGTAGCGCGACATAGCGATAGCATCGAGTCAACTAGCAAAGCAAAGATAATAGTAGTATCCAGGATAACGATCATCTTGCCTAAAATCCCGCTAGGAATAAGACCGAGTCCATGAAGTAGATGAACGAGAGTAGTCGAACGAATCCTCACAATCGCAACATAACCGAAACTATCGAGAAGAAGCAACACCGGAAAGAAGCAAACAAAATGGTAAACCAACAAGCATAATCATGGCATAATGCGCAACCAAGTATGATGCATGTCTGGTTTAATGATTCATGGCATGGCAAAGTGCACAAACAATACTACAAGTTAAGTGGAGCTCAATATGCAACGAGTTGCATATTGACGGAACACCACATTAGAATTATTTAGTTCGCTCTTGTTTAAGCTACTCATCAAGTTTAAATGTTGATTAACATGGAAAGAGGTGAAGCATAATTAATCTATCTATCTAGTCAATTTAAACGAGGTCGGAAACAACAAGCAACAATTCCGAAAAATCCCCATATGCATATTTTGAATTTGCTACTGTTCTGCCCTAAATCATATTTTAATGTTGTTAAACAATAAAATAAAGTGCATCATGATAATCTATGCATTTTTCTACCCTATTTATATATAAAGTTTATTTAATTCGGAGCTACGGTTATTTAGTTATGAAATAAACCATTTTAATATGATATTTGAGCAAAACAATGCAAACAACAAGTTTAAACATTTTAAATGTTGTTATCATGATGCAAATGACATATTCAAGTTATATGCAATTTTAAGAAAAATGGACATGAAGGGTGATATCGAACATTTGTCACCATGGTGGAAAGAAAGGAGTGTCATGACAACAGATCCAAAAATGATGCCACGGCAATATCTCGGTTCCGGTAACTCGATTGAGATGCCGGTGCAAAAGAACAAGTATGAGATGTGCGGAAGGTGCAAGGGTAATGGGAAGTGACCCCGGTAATCGGGTGTCCCATGTGTCGGTGCCATGACAACGAGGTACCTGCATCTAACATGGCATCTACGAAACGAACAACATCACATCTCACAGAACCATGCATTCGTCCACGGGTGGTCGTGTCGGCGTTATACCTTCGAAGCGTGTGTTTTCGGGGCGAAACGAGTTCGATGCGGTGTAGATGGAAGTAGACGTTCTCGCGACGGTAGTGGAAGTAGTGGTATATGTCTCGGAGAGGGACTTTGACGCATCCGATGTTTCTAGGGGCGACGGTAGGGGAACTTGGCGTTTGTGCTATATGGGTCTTCGGTGATGGTAGATGTACTATGCTTCGGTCGTCGTGGTACTTGGGTCTTCGGGTCTTGATCTTGGCGACAGTTCGAATCTGGGGTCGTTCGCATCCACGGTCAACACTACACGGGTGTACAGAGGCAAAACTTGGTGGTGCTGCACATATGCGGTTGCCAGAGGATGGATGACGCCGGGTCGAGGCTGCATCTTGCGGTTCAACGAGGGTCGAATAGGAGCCGGGCGGAGCTCGTGATGGACGGGGAGAGCAGCCTGGAGGCAGCAGCAGCGGTGGCGGACAGCAAGCACGCGAGGCTATGGAGCTGGGCGCGAATGGACGAGGAGGACCCGGAGGGGATGAGGAGGAGGTGCTCGTGGAGAGGAACTTCACGGTGGTGCAGAGGTCGCCGATGGAGAAGGTGGCCAAGGCACGGGCGATGCGGGAAGGCAAGACGGCGGCTCTATTGTGGGAGGCGGCAGCGGGCGAGACAAGGTGCGGCGGAGCGCCATGGCTGAGGCCGGGCCAAGCTCAGTGATGGGGGCGGTGCTGGACCCGAGCGAACGAGGGCGGCGGAAGCGGTGAGCGGCTTGGGTGGCGCGCGACATGGAAGCAGAGGGGTGGCGGCGGCGGAGAGCTCGGCTTGGAGGCGGAGCATGGAGCAGCAGCGGCGACAGGGAGGCGCGGCCATGGTGATCGGGCGCAGCGCGCGGGAGGAAGACAGCAGGGGAAGGCGAGGAAGGTGTGGTCACAACTGGTGTCTGGCGACCGGAGTCTGGGGGGGTCGGGCAGCGGTTCACATAGGGGAGGCCAAGGCGCTCGAGCTGCTCGCACGCTCTCTCTCTCTCTCTCTCTCTCTCTCTCTCTCTCTTTCTGACGGCGGATTGAGGAAGAGGGGATCGGGTCGAGGGGAGATGGGGATCGAGCAGAGCTCTCCCTCGCGACTAGGGTTAAGAAGAGAGGGTGGTTGGGCCCCTCTGCAAATGGGTCGGCCTGCTGGGCTGCCCTCTCTCTCCCTTCTCTTTACCTACATGAGAAATAAACAGAATTTCGAAGAAAAGAAAGAGAGGGTTAGGGAAAGAATTTGAACAAGAGGTTAAATTTCTTGGACTCGCAAAAATGTGTTGCGCAAGAAAAAAATAGGAGTGGGCATGATTGTAAGATTTAAATTCAAACTCATCTGAATCTAATTCAAATGATTTGAACAAGGACAAGATTTAGTAGTGTCCAAAAATGTTGAGGTTTTAGGAGGAGCCTTCGTAAATGGAGAAAGAATTACTGACAAGGTTTGGAGGTCAAACTTGAAGTAGAAAAGACATGAGAGTTTAATTGCAAGTGTGTTTATGAATTATTCCAAAATAATGGAACATTTTATAGTAGCTCCCTAAAATATTGGGACTGTCGGTGTACAAAAGTAGGGGCTCTCTTTTTACCCCTTTACTTGTGCACGGGCAGTCAGAGCCGCGCCCACGGCCACACTAAGTAGGGCAGAGGAGGGAAGCCGGAGGCACGAGACAACCAAAGCAACGCCAAGACCAGAGACACGAAAAGCAAAAGGGCAAGGTGGGCTCCCCCAGCAAGGCCCTTGCCAGGGCGGCCTCCGCGGCCCCGGAAAGAGCCTT
>NC_057814.1:341703194-341711583 GCF_018294505.1 Triticum aestivum
GTTCCAACGCCATCAGCCACATTGGAACCAAGGCTCGTGAGGCACCTCCGTGGTGGCATGCAGATCTTTGTGAAGATCAGAAGCATACAAGATCAGATGAAGACCAGAAGACGGCGATCCTCGGCGGAATCCTAGCTGAGGAAATCCACGAGACCCCCGGCAAGATCCTTGCCGGGGACGATCACGATGCCGCGGCAAGACCCTTGCCGGGGCCCCCAGCAAGGCCCTTGCCCTACGAGGCCACAACCAAGCCCGCGTTTGCCAAGATTCCACCGCCGTTCCCATACAGCTGCCAGCCCAACCAGCTGGACAGGCACCTGTGATGCGGAGCATCCTACGATCATCCCCATGTACACTCGAGCCTACGCCATTGGACCTAAGGTGAACCCGCTCCTAAATGCTTCTCCTTTCCATTCATGTGAGACATGGTTGCTACCTAATGCAAGGACACTACACATGCCTAGGTACCAAGGAGACCCTCTCGGAGATGCTCGGAATGATGGACAAGTCCCCAAGTACAAGGATGAAGGAGCACGACGAGAGGAACCGGAGAAAGGCTACAGGACCCGGACATCCGGCCAGGCCCTGGACATCTGGCCCCTCCCGCAAGCCCGGACATCCGGCACCAGCCCGGAAATCCGGCGCCCATCACAGAAGGCACTCGAAGCTGAACCACGTCAGCCCGGACATCCGGCTCTTCCCGAGCCGCCGGACATCCGGCCCCCCAGCCCGGACATCCGACCCCGCCTATCCAGAGACTACAGAAGTTTGCACCGCCAGCCCGGACCTCCGGCCCCCAGCCCAGACATCCAGCCCCTCCTGAAGCCCCGGACATCCGGCCCGTCGCCCGGACATCCGGCCTCGTCTGTCTGCGCACAGTAAAGGGCCGAGGCCCGTGTACCCCTTCGACCCCCTAGACTATATATACTCCTTCTCCTCCATCTTTCTAGGGTTAGCAAAGGATTAGCTCATTTAGAGATAGAGCTTTGCTCATCCATACCGGGTCTACTCCACGAGAGTGACTGCGGCCCCTCTACGGAGAAGATCCACCTTGGATTCAAGACCCCTCACGGGAAGATCCCCTCGTGGATTCAAGACCTCCTCACGGAGAAGAACCGGTTACCGTTTGTATCGTCCGTTGTTGACTTTGGATCTTGTATCTTACCTTTGTGTTCATCGATCTAGCGCATGTGTGATCTATTCTTGTTGGTTGTGTGATTTCTCTCGTGTTCCTCTCGTGTTTCCCTCGTGTTTCCCCTCATGTTCATCACGTTCCTCGTAGGGATCCGCTCCTTTCGTGAAAGATCGGCCATCTAGGGTTCCACCCTACATCAACCTGCGTGGCAACGTGCGGCTTCCAGACCAGCTCAGCAAGCACCTGCGTGGTGGCATGCAGATCTTCGTGAAGACCCTACCACCACGCCATCTCAGTAGCCTGCCAGCCTACATGGCGCTGCATGCATCATTGGCCTGGACGCGTGTCGGAGCGAGGCGGGGCGGCGACGGACGGGACGGGCCTCACTGCCATCCCCGATAAAGCAACGGGACACCTAAGGGAGCGCATTTAATGCGTCTTGTCCCGTAATGGCAAGCGATAAGCTCGCGCACTGTACACCTTTCCACCTCCTGTGTGCCACTGTGGCAACCCCTTTTGTCTATAAAAGGAGGCCCGAGGCGTCCAGGAGAAGGATTCGGATCTTTTGGGCTAGACACGCACGGTAGCTAGCTCAAGAACTCAAGAACACTCAAATACATACACAAAAGCAGGACTAGGGTATTACGCATCTTCGCGGCCCGAACCTGGGTAAACGATCCTTGTGCTGATCGCCAGACCCGCTCTTTGCACAACCCCGCGCCCGCCAACCGTAGAAGGGATCCCAGTGATTCCATAGGTGTTGTTTCCCCGACAGGGACGATATGTTATAAAGAGAAATCACCATGTGAACTCCCTCAACTTAAATGAATCAAAGATCCATGCAATTTATTTATTTGAGTTGCAAAATTAAATGACATGATGGCATGGTGACATGACGCAATGCAAAAGATGCCATGATGAATGCAACAAACAAATAATGAACGCGACTATGACGAAAATACATGGAAGGCATCTGAAGCATCGGTCTCAGGCCATTACAACTCTCCCCCACTTACAAGAGATCTCGCCCCGAGATCTAGGGATGACAAACGGAAGAGGAAGAGAAGAGGTAAAACTAAGTTGCTTCTTCGACAAACGAGTGAAACCACGAACCTTGGGAGGTTGAACAACTTGAATGAAAGAATACAACAGAGATGAATGATATTGCAAACAGTCCGTTGGACAAGAGGAAGAAGGAATACGACGAGAACCAAGAGCTTAAGGGACAAGATAGACCTTCAAACCACTCCGCTTAAAACGAGATAGAGAAGGAATAAGAACGAAAGAATACAGACAACACTCCGGTTGAAAAGCGAAGGAATTTAACATGAGGATGACAAGATGGGATGATACTTGACAAGAGCAACAACACGATGCCTCTGGAAGAAATGAAAGAATGGAAAGAAATGAACGGAGAAGAACATGTAAACTTGGAAGAGTAACATTACGAAGAAGGGTTGAACGGAGTTGTTGGATAATCAACAACGAAAAGATATGAAACTCGCGGGCTTATGGAAACCATCCCAAAATTACGAGGTGAAGACCTGCCACTAACGGAATCAATTAATTTGATTGAGAACACCAAAGAGATGAAAAACTTCTTCCACCAAGATGATAAAGAGATAACTTGGATCATTGATAAGCACCACCAAAGCAACATTCCTTAGGGAAGGCTTTAGGTGAAATCTAATCCAATTACTCCAAGGAAGAAAAGATGGATTTAGAATATGTCATTCTTGACAACTTGTGAATCATGAAACACGAAGCGAAATTGTCAAGAATGCCATAACACCACCTCAAAAGACAAGATAGAAAGAATTGCACTTCGGAATGCAAGATGAAGAATGCTTGAACTCCTCAAAACAAAACATGTGTTGAACACCATGTTTATTTTAGAGTATAGCTTGGCAGATCTTAACTTCAAGAGAAATCTCGAAGAACAATTGAAGAATGAAAGGAATCCTTGATGAACCACCATGTTGTGCCTTCGTGAAGAACTCCGGTAAAAAAGGATAATAGAAAAGAATTGAAGGTTGAAGCGAACAAGATTGAAGCCTGGCAATGAGTTAGATGGAGTTTCAAAATGAGAAAGCTGTGAACTCCGGACAAGAAAGATGAACAACATGGAACCGAGAATTTCTTCATCATGAACAAACTCCGAAGGAAGGAATTAATCACTTGGATGAAACAAGAATAAGAATTATGTTATGCGTATCCTTCACCAATTTAAATTGGTGACAAGCAACGAATTAGGCATGCTACTTATTCTTCTTGGAAGGATTGAGGAGATATATAGAGCAAACTTGGGAAAATCTTCAATGAACCCCCGGTAGGATTTTGGAAACAGTGAATGAAATGATATGCTAATAAAGGAAGATGAATGTTGAATGAACCACCGTAAGAATTGAAAACGAATGAAGAAAAGGAACAAATCACCGGGAAGAATTAGAAAATGAACAAAGATACTCACAGGAATTAAGATACACAAGAACGAAGAGATCACGAGCTGACTAAAGAATGCTCAAACGAGGCACCGGTAAGAATGGGGAAACGAGAGCAGAAAGTTGAAAATGACGAATTCTTCTAGAATGATAGCCTTCGGAGGATCAAAATGAAAATAGCTCTGAAATGCTACGAATAGACAAGAAAAGAATTCTCACAATGAAAGCAATTGTGAGGATGACATGAAGCTAGAACCATGAATCTTCGAGAGAACCGACAAGATTTCAGAGAAACTCTTCTTCGGTCTTCAAATGCTGAGAATGACGACAAGAAATACCATGAAGAATTGTTGAGACACTCTGGAATAATGAATAAGGAAAGGTTGGGCGAAAGATGAAAAGAATTTGAAAGCTATCTCGGAGAAGGCATTTGACTGATAAAAATTCATTCTTACA
Source organism: Triticum aestivum (assembly GCF_018294505.1). Taxonomy (NCBI): domain Eukaryota; kingdom Viridiplantae; phylum Streptophyta; class Magnoliopsida; order Poales; family Poaceae; genus Triticum; species Triticum aestivum. The sequence continues at coordinate 341,707,227 of NC_057814.1, forward strand.
TCAAACTTTGAAAAGAATTTGAGAATAACTCCGGAAAAATTTAGAAGAGTCAGGTAAGATCCCAGGAAAAGACCTGTGGGTTATGGGCCCACTCAAAAGAAAACACCGTTGAACGATTTTTAAAGAGATATTGCACCGGTTGATTTGAACGGCTTGAATGAGATAACAACCTCGAAATAGCTTGAACGAATAAAGAATGGAAGCATGAATCTTCTGAGATATCTTCTACACTCCAGATATGAATAGAGAGAGGTGAATTCATAAGAGAGCATTGGGTAATAAATTCCAACATGGAAAAACATGTGAAACAAGAGGAAGAGATATGATCATCACCAAAGCTTGAATTGAATCCACCGGAGAAGAAAACGAGAATGAGTGACGAACTTGTAGCTCCTGAGCATCTTCACGAGGAATCTCGGATGAAACTTGGAAGAAAAGGATGATGAAACCTCACATAAATAAAAGGATACTTGATTAAGAAATCCGAGTCCTTGAAGAAAAAGGGTGGGATGGTGAAAAGAAAACAAAGGCAACTTGGGACGGATGAAACCAACACCGTTGTGAAGAACTGAGAATTGGTCTAGAAAATATTGAAAGGATTGGATTAACTTGAAGAGAAGCACACCTGTTGGAAAAGAATTGAAATGAAAATCTCGATGATCAAGAAGAATTAGCACTCCCATAAAAAATATGATAACACCTCTTAGGAAAAGGTATGGAATCAACACTTGACTTCGAAGCAACACCAATACCACAACTCAAAACAAAACAAAGGATTTGGCTTGCAAAAAATAAGCCAGAAACAAATGCATAACCCTCATGCATTTGTTGGAAGGATAAACCTAGGTAACTACTTGAATTCCCACCTATGAACTCCCGAAACTTTCAGGTTATGCAATCTGGTGTTGGGGATACAGGGAGGCACAAATATCTCACACAACTAACAAATCTACACTCCAACTGTATCCATCCGTCAACACATAATCAAGAAAACCTCGAAAATCATGTACCTCACACCTTCGAAAGAACATCCCCTATACTAGCTGTGGCAATACATCTGGTCGCACACCCCAGTACTGGGTGGCACCAAACTACTCTCACCATAAAGAGTATAGAAGCGTTTTCGATGTCGGCGCCCTCTGGTATTCCGGAACTGAAATGATAAACAATGTGACGAAAACACCTTGGAGCTCAACTCCCCGGAACATTGCCACAACCCCTAAATGTAAGGAGGCACCAAGACAGAATTCCCGTCACAATGATATAGGACCAATTCCATAATACCCGCGTGATCCTAAAAAAATTTTGAGTGAAAAAGAAGAGTGATGGATCCAAAACACCTACGTCATGAGTCCTCACCAGAGCAACGATGGGGATAAGGAGTAAAAAAATTTCCTACTCTCCAATATATAACTAGACTCAAGATAAAAATTTTCTAGACTCGACAACGGCAGCGGTTCGATCAATCAAGGGGGCTCCTATGGTCGGTAAGGCTCTGATAACAACTTATAGCGCCCAAGATGCGATTATATCCCAATCACGTGATGAATTCATGATTGGGGCACAACCGCATTTCGAGTGCATAGCATGGTGGATATCATTACAACATACCATGTACTGAATAGATGAGAATACAAGATAAAGGCTTACACTCGCCACAAGCTACGACATGAATACATGAATACATCAATACATAGCAATCATCATACAAAAGAGCAGGATCCGACTACGGATGAAATCAAATGAAAAAGAAGAACAACATCCACACTGCTAATCACAGGCTCCCGACCCGGAACCTATCCCTTGAATGAAGAAGAAGAAGTAGAAGAACTCCAAAACAAGCAAGAATCGCTCTCACGTCAGATCATCGCATTACCTGTACCGGCAACTGTTGTTGTAGTAATCTGTGAGCCACGAGGAGCAATCCCATTACCATGGGTATCAAAACTAGCAAAGCTTAATGGGTATGGAATGGACAAGTGGTGAGGTTGCAGCAAGCACTAAGCACTGTATGGTGGCTAAATTACGAGTACAAGAATAAGAAGAGAAACTACGCAGAACAGACGCAAACTAGTAATGGAGGAAGGTTGATGATGATGGCACTCGGGACCTAGTGACAAGAATTAAGCATAGCAAAGTCATAGCAACATCAATCTCAGAACATAGTGGATACTAGGGATCAAACCCTAACAAAACTAACTTGATTACATGATAAATCTCATCCAACCCATCACCGTCCCGCAATCCTACGATGGAATTACTCACTCCCGATGGTGAGCATCATGAAATTGGTGATGGAGGAAGGTTGATGATGATGACGGCGACGGATTCCATCCTCGGGAGCCCCGAACGGACTCCATCAGCCCTCCCGATGAAGAACATGAGGTGACGGTGGCTCTGTACCATAAAACGCGATGAATCCTTCTCTCTGATTTTTTTTTCTGTGAATAGGTATATATGGAGTTGGAGTTAGGATTGCCGGAGCTCCAGGGGCCCCATAAGCCAAGGGAGCGTGCTCTGGGGGGGGGGGGTAGGCGCTCCCTGGGCTTGTGGCCCAGGGGTGGCCTCCCTCTGGTGTCTTTGTCCGCCAGTATTTTTGATATATTCTAGAAATATTCGCCGTAAATTTTCAGGTCAATACGAGAACTTTTATTTCTGCACAAAAATAACACCATGGCAATTCTGCTGAAAACAACGTCACTCTGGGTTAGTTCCATTGAAATCATGCAAATTAGAGTCCAAAACAAGGGCAAAAGAGTTTGGAAAAGTAGATACGATGGAGACGTATCAACTCCCCCAAGCTTAACCCATTGCTTGTCCTCAAGCAATTCAGTTGAACAAACTGAAAGTGACAAACAAAAACTTTTACAAACTCTGTTTGATCTTGTTGTTGCAAATATGTCTAGCCAATATTCAGGTTTTCAGCAAAGATTATGAACTAACCATATTCACAATAACGTTTAGGTCTCACATTTACTCATATCAATGGCATAACAAACTAGCGAGTAATAATAAGATATCTCGTATGACAACACTTTATCAAAACAATCATGATATAATATGACAAAATTGTATCTTGCTAGCCCTTTCTGAGACCGCAAAACATAAATGTAGAGCACCCCTGAAGATCAAGGACTGACTGGACATTGTAATTCATGGCAAAAGAGATCCAGTCACAGTCATACTGAAAGTGCAACTAATCCCCGGGTGGTTTTGCTAATTCATAACAACATATAGCTCATAACTAATATCCATTCAAGTTAAATATTTTAGAAAGTTCAATGATTGGCATGGCATGGACTAGAGATATGGATCCCTCAAAATGCTAAGGACAAAGATTGGCAAAAGCTCAAGACTCTTGATTTCTATTTTAGTGATCCAAGATCACATTGAGTCCATAGGAAAGCCAATACTATTAAAAGGGGATGAGGTGTTTCTTAATGGTCTACTTGGTCAAAGTGCTTAGTGATATTGCTCCAAAAACCCTCAGACACTTTCTCATTTCCACATATGTCCAAAACTCAAAGTCAAACTCGGCCCCACCAAAATGACCTATCCGGCGCCACCGAGTTCAGTTGACATAGCCACTGCCAGAAACCGTAGGCAATTCGGTCACACTGATACTGATCTTGGTCTCACCGAGATGGCCCTGCAAACTCTCTGTTGCCTGTTGTAATTATTTCGGTCTCACCGAAATGTGCAATCAGTCCCACCGAGTTTGCTTGACAACCTCTCTATTTGCTCTTTGCTGAAATCGGTCTCACCGAGTTCAAGAAATCGGTCTCACCGAGATGAGGTTTTGCCCTAGCCCTAGCACATCGATCCCACCGAGTTGTTCCAGTCAGTCCCACCGAGATTCCTAATGTTCACATTTTGAACGGAATCGGTCTGATCGAGTTGGGTCAAATGTGTGTAATGGTTGGATTTTGTGTGGAGGCTATATATACCCCTCCACCCCCTTCTCCATACGAGAGAGAGCCATCAGAACGTGCCTACCTTCCACTACTCATATTTTGAGAGAGAACCACCTACTCATGTGTTGAGACCAAGACATTCCAATCCAACCACAAGAATCTTGATCTCTAGCCTTCCCAAATTGCTTTCCACTCAAATCATCTTTCCACCATAGCCAAATCTGTGAGAGAGAGTCGAGTGTTGGGGAGACTATCATTTGAAGCACAAGAGCAAAGAGTTCATCATCAACACACCATCTATTACCTTTTGGAAAGTGGTGTCTCCTAGATTGGTTAGGTGTCACCTGGGAGCCTCCGACAAGATTGTGAGGGTAACCAAGAAGTTTGTAAGGGCAAGCAGATCGTCTACTTCGTGAAGATCTACCCGAGTGAGGCAAGTCCTT
>NC_057814.1:341711593-341715795 GCF_018294505.1 Triticum aestivum
TGTTCATCACGTTCCTCGTAGGGATCCGCTCCTTTCGTGAAAGATCGGCCATCTAGGGTTCCACCCTACATCAACCTGCGTGGCAACGTGCGGCTTCCAGACCAGCTCAGCAAGCACCTGCGTGGTGGCATGCAGATCTTCGTGAAGACCCTACCACCACGCCATCTCAGTAGCCTGCCAGCCTACATGGCGCTGCATGCATCATTGGCCTGGACGCGTGTCGGAGCGAGGCGGGGCGGCGACGGACGGGACGGGCCTCACTGCCATCCCCGATAAAGCAACGGGACACCTAAGGGAGCGCATTTAATGCGTCTTGTCCCGTAATGGCAAGCGATAAGCTCGCGCACTGTACACCTTTCCACCTCCTGTGTGCCACTGTGGCAACCCCTTTTGTCTATAAAAGGAGGCCCGAGGCGTCCAGGAGAAGGATTCGGATCTTTTGGGCTAGACACGCACGGTAGCTAGCTCAAGAACTCAAGAACACTCAAATACATACACAAAAGCAGGACTAGGGTATTACGCATCTTCGCGGCCCGAACCTGGGTAAACGATCCTTGTGCTGATCGCCAGACCCGCTCTTTGCACAACCCCGCGCCCGCCAACCGTAGAAGGGATCCCAGTGATTCCATAGGTGTTGTTTCCCCGACAGGGACGATATGTTATAAAGAGAAATCACCATGTGAACTCCCTCAACTTAAATGAATCAAAGATCCATGCAATTTATTTATTTGAGTTGCAAAATTAAATGACATGATGGCATGGTGACATGACGCAATGCAAAAGATGCCATGATGAATGCAACAAACAAATAATGAACGCGACTATGACGAAAATACATGGAAGGCATCTGAAGCATCGGTCTCAGGCCATTACAACTCTCCCCCACTTACAAGAGATCTCGCCCCGAGATCTAGGGATGACAAACGGAAGAGGAAGAGAAGAGGTAAAACTAAGTTGCTTCTTCGACAAACGAGTGAAACCACGAACCTTGGGAGGTTGAACAACTTGAATGAAAGAATACAACAGAGATGAATGATATTGCAAACAGTCCGTTGGACAAGAGGAAGAAGGAATACGACGAGAACCAAGAGCTTAAGGGACAAGATAGACCTTCAAACCACTCCGCTTAAAACGAGATAGAGAAGGAATAAGAACGAAAGAATACAGACAACACTCCGGTTGAAAAGCGAAGGAATTTAACATGAGGATGACAAGATGGGATGATACTTGACAAGAGCAACAACACGATGCCTCTGGAAGAAATGAAAGAATGGAAAGAAATGAACGGAGAAGAACATGTAAACTTGGAAGAGTAACATTACGAAGAAGGGTTGAACGGAGTTGTTGGATAATCAACAACGAAAAGATATGAAACTCGCGGGCTTATGGAAACCATCCCAAAATTACGAGGTGAAGACCTGCCACTAACGGAATCAATTAATTTGATTGAGAACACCAAAGAGATGAAAAACTTCTTCCACCAAGATGATAAAGAGATAACTTGGATCATTGATAAGCACCACCAAAGCAACATTCCTTAGGGAAGGCTTTAGGTGAAATCTAATCCAATTACTCCAAGGAAGAAAAGATGGATTTAGAATATGTCATTCTTGACAACTTGTGAATCATGAAACACGAAGCGAAATTGTCAAGAATGCCATAACACCACCTCAAAAGACAAGATAGAAAGAATTGCACTTCGGAATGCAAGATGAAGAATGCTTGAACTCCTCAAAACAAAACATGTGTTGAACACCATGTTTATTTTAGAGTATAGCTTGGCAGATCTTAACTTCAAGAGAAATCTCGAAGAACAATTGAAGAATGAAAGGAATCCTTGATGAACCACCATGTTGTGCCTTCGTGAAGAACTCCGGTAAAAAAGGATAATAGAAAAGAATTGAAGGTTGAAGCGAACAAGATTGAAGCCTGGCAATGAGTTAGATGGAGTTTCAAAATGAGAAAGCTGTGAACTCCGGACAAGAAAGATGAACAACATGGAACCGAGAATTTCTTCATCATGAACAAACTCCGAAGGAAGGAATTAATCACTTGGATGAAACAAGAATAAGAATTATGTTATGCGTATCCTTCACCAATTTAAATTGGTGACAAGCAACGAATTAGGCATGCTACTTATTCTTCTTGGAAGGATTGAGGAGATATATAGAGCAAACTTGGGAAAATCTTCAATGAACCCCCGGTAGGATTTTGGAAACAGTGAATGAAATGATATGCTAATAAAGGAAGATGAATGTTGAATGAACCACCGTAAGAATTGAAAACGAATGAAGAAAAGGAACAAATCACCGGGAAGAATTAGAAAATGAACAAAGATACTCACAGGAATTAAGATACACAAGAACGAAGAGATCACGAGCTGACTAAAGAATGCTCAAACGAGGCACCGGTAAGAATGGGGAAACGAGAGCAGAAAGTTGAAAATGACGAATTCTTCTAGAATGATAGCCTTCGGAGGATCAAAATGAAAATAGCTCTGAAATGCTACGAATAGACAAGAAAAGAATTCTCACAATGAAAGCAATTGTGAGGATGACATGAAGCTAGAACCATGAATCTTCGAGAGAACCGACAAGATTTCAGAGAAACTCTTCTTCGGTCTTCAAATGCTGAGAATGACGACAAGAAATACCATGAAGAATTGTTGAGACACTCTGGAATAATGAATAAGGAAAGGTTGGGCGAAAGATGAAAAGAATTTGAAAGCTATCTCGGAGAAGGCATTTGACTGATAAAAATTCATTCTTACATCAAACTTTGAAAAGAATTTGAGAATAACTCCGGAAAAATTTAGAAGAGTCAGGTAAGATCCTAGGAAAAGACCTGTGGGTTATGGGCCCACTCAAAAGAAAACACCGTTGAACGATTTTTAAAGAGATATTGCACCGGTTGATTTGAACGGCTTGAATGAGATAACAACCTCGAAATAGCTTGAATGAATAAAGAATGGAAGCACGAATCTTCTGAGATATCTTCTACACTCCAGATATGAATAGAGAGAGGTGAATTCATAAGAGAGCATTGGGTAATAAATTCCAACATGGAAAAACATGTGAAACAAGAGGAAGAGATATGATCATCACCAAAGCTTGAATTGAATCCACCGGAGAAGAAAACGAGAATGAGTGACGAACTTGTAGCTCCTGAGCATCTTCACGAGGAATCTCGGATGAAACTTGGAAGAAAAGGATGATGAAACCTCACATAAATAAAAGGATACTTGATTAAGAAATCCGAGTCCTTGAAGAAAAAGGGTGGGATGGTGAAAAGAAAACAAAGGCAACTTGGGACGGATGAAACCAACACCGTTGTGAAGAACTGAGAATTGGTCTAGAAAATATTGAAAGGATTGGATTAACTTGAAGAGAAGCACACCTGTTGGAAAAGAATTGAAATGAAAATCTCGATGATCAAGAAGAATTAGCACTCCCATAAAAAATATGATAACACCTCTTAGGAAAAGGTATGGAATCAACACTTGACTTCGAAGCAACACCAATACCACAACTCAAAACAAAACAAAGGATTTGGCTTGCAAAAAATAAGCCAGAAACAAATGCATAACCCTCATGCATTTGTTGGAAGGATAAACCTAGGTAACTACTTGAATTCCCACCTATGAACTCCCGAAACTTTCAGGTTATGCAATCTGGTGTTGGGGATACAGGGAGGCACAAATATCTCACACAACTAACAAATCTACACTCCAACTGTATCCATCCGTCAACACATAATCAAGAAAACCTCGAAAATCATGTACCTCACACCTTCGAAAGAACATCCCCTATACTAGCTGTGGCAATACATCTGGTCGCACACCCCAGTACTGGGTGGCACCAAACTACTCTCACCATAAAGAGTATAGAAGCGTTTTCGATGTCGGCGCCCTCTGGTATTCCGGAACTGAAATGATAAACAATGTGACGAAAACACCTTGGAGCTCAACTCCCCGGAACATTGCCACAACCCCTAAATGTAAGGAGGCACCAAGACAGAATTCCCGTCACAATGATATAGGACCAATTCCATAATACCCGCGTGATCCTAAAAAAATTTTGAGTGAAAAAGAAGAGTGATGGATCCAAAACACCTACGTCATGAGTCCTCACCAGAGCAACGATGGGGATAAGGAGTAAAAAAATTTCCTACTCTCCAATATATAACTAGACTCAAGATAAAAA
>NC_057814.1:341715805-341779065 GCF_018294505.1 Triticum aestivum
CTGCTAATCACAGGCTCCCGACCCGGAACCTATCCCTTGAATGAAGAAGAAGAAGTAGAAGAACTCCAAAACAAGCAAGAATCGCTCTCACGTCAGATCATCGCATTACCTGTACCGGCAACTGTTGTTGTAGTAATCTGTGAGCCACGAGGAGCAATCCCATTACCATGGGTATCAAAACTAGCAAAGCTTAATGGGTATGGAATGGACAAGTGGTGAGGTTGCAGCAAGCACTAAGCACTGTATGGTGGCTAAATTACGAGTACAAGAATAAGAAGAGAAACTACGCAGAACAGACGCAAACTAGTAATGGAGGAAGGTTGATGATGATGGCACTCGGGACCTAGTGACAAGAATTAAGCATAGCAAAGTCATAGCAACATCAATCTCAGAACATAGTGGATACTAGGGATCAAACCCTAACAAAACTAACTTGATTACATGATAAATCTCATCCAACCCATCACCGTCCCGCAATCCTACGATGGAATTACTCACTCCCGATGGTGAGCATCATGAAATTGGTGATGGAGGAAGGTTGATGATGATGACGGCGACGGATTCCATCCTCGGGAGCCCCGAACGGACTCCATCAGCCCTCCCGATGAAGAACATGAGGTGACGGTGGCTCTGTACCATAAAACGCGATGAATCCTTCTCTCTGATTTTTTTTTCTGTGAATAGGTATATATGGAGTTGGAGTTAGGATTGCCGGAGCTCCAGGGGCCCCATAAGCCAAGGGAGCGTGCTCTGGGGGGGGGGGGTAGGCGCTCCCTGGGCTTGTGGCCCAGGGGTGGCCTCCCTCTGGTGTCTTTGTCCGCCAGTATTTTTGATATATTCTAGAAATATTCGCCGTAAATTTTCAGGTCAATACGAGAACTTTTATTTCTGCACAAAAATAACACCATGGCAATTCTGCTGAAAACAACGTCACTCTGGGTTAGTTCCATTGAAATCATGCAAATTAGAGTCCAAAACAAGGGCAAAAGAGTTTGGAAAAGTAGATACGATGGAGACGTATCAACTCCCCCAAGCTTAACCCATTGCTTGTCCTCAAGCAATTCAGTTGAACAAACTGAAAGTGACAAACAAAAACTTTTACAAACTCTGTTTGATCTTGTTGTTGCAAATATGTCTAGCCAATATTCAGGTTTTCAGCAAAGATTATGAACTAACCATATTCACAATAACGTTTAGGTCTCACATTTACTCATATCAATGGCATAACAAACTAGCGAGTAATAATAAGATATCTCGTATGACAACACTTTATCAAAACAATCATGATATAATATGACAAAATTGTATCTTGCTAGCCCTTTCTGAGACCGCAAAACATAAATGTAGAGCACCCCTGAAGATCAAGGACTGACTGGACATTGTAATTCATGGCAAAAGAGATCCAGTCACAGTCATACTGAAAGTGCAACTAATCCCCGGGTGGTTTTGCTAATTCATAACAACATATAGCTCATAACTAATATCCATTCAAGTTAAATATTTTAGAAAGTTCAATGATTGGCATGGCATGGACTAGAGATATGGATCCCTCAAAATGCTAAGGACAAAGATTGGCAAAAGCTCAAGACTCTTGATTTCTATTTTAGTGATCCAAGATCACATTGAGTCCATAGGAAAGCCAATACTATTAAAAGGGGATGAGGTGTTTCTTAATGGTCTACTTGGTCAAAGTGCTTAGTGATATTGCTCCAAAAACCCTCAGACACTTTCTCATTTCCACATATGTCCAAAACTCAAAGTCAAACTCGGCCCCACCAAAATGACCTATCCGGCGCCACCGAGTTCAGTTGACATAGCCACTGCCAGAAACCGTAGGCAATTCGGTCACACTGATACTGATCTTGGTCTCACCGAGATGGCCCTGCAAACTCTCTGTTGCCTGTTGTAATTATTTCGGTCTCACCGAAATGTGCAATCAGTCCCACCGAGTTTGCTTGACAACCTCTCTATTTGCTCTTTGCTGAAATCGGTCTCACCGAGTTCAAGAAATCGGTCTCACCGAGATGAGGTTTTGCCCTAGCCCTAGCACATCGATCCCACCGAGTTGTTCCAGTCAGTCCCACCGAGATTCCTAATGTTCACATTTTGAACGGAATCGGTCTGATCGAGTTGGGTCAAATGTGTGTAATGGTTGGATTTTGTGTGGAGGCTATATATACCCCTCCACCCCCTTCTCCATACGAGAGAGAGCCATCAGAACGTGCCTACCTTCCACTACTCATATTTTGAGAGAGAACCACCTACTCATGTGTTGAGACCAAGACATTCCAATCCAACCACAAGAATCTTGATCTCTAGCCTTCCCAAATTGCTTTCCACTCAAATCATCTTTCCACCATAGCCAAATCTGTGAGAGAGAGTCGAGTGTTGGGGAGACTATCATTTGAAGCACAAGAGCAAAGAGTTCATCATCAACACACCATCTATTACCTTTTGGAAAGTGGTGTCTCCTAGATTGGTTAGGTGTCACCTGGGAGCCTCCGACAAGATTGTGAGGGTAACCAAGAAGTTTGTAAGGGCAAGCAGATCGTCTACTTCGTGAAGATCTACCCGAGTGAGGCAAGTCCTTTGATGAGGACATGACTACCTTGGATACGACCAAAAATATTGCATACATGCATATTTGTCAGGTGATTTCTAGTGCAAACTATTCAATAATCTATTTATGTTATCCAGAACAAAAATACTTCACACACTTTTGTGTTTTGTCTAATTGCAGGTGTATGGGACATTTGTACAATCCACATATGAAGATAAGGCAAAAGGAGAAGTTTAGGTTCTGTTCAAAAAGTCCTCTCACGTCACTTTTGGGCCAAGAGAAGATAGAGTCCAAGTCTCTCACGTTCTGGATTCAGATTCGGACTGCACAGACATACCTGACTCAAAACGCCAACAATTTTTTCATACGGACTCCGAATTGGGTGATTCTTTTTTTGTTGGAAACTAGATTTTGTGCTCTTTCCAACCCAATTGGATTCACCTTTAAATTCGTCCGGAGCATTGAGTTATGGTCGAAACAATCTGACGTTGCACCAGAATCCGAGTCAAACTACAAGTCCAAAGGTGTTGCATCACCTCCACTTGGGCCCATGAGCCTTGTACGACCTAGGGTTGGTTTTAGGCTGCCTTGGGACGTCCTCCCACCTCCTTGGCCGCCACCCCTTGCTCCTATATAAGTAGATCCATCTAGTAGCTTTTTCCTTGGGATTTGTTTAGTTAAAAGTTAGCCATTGCAACTTCGTGTACTTCGTTTGTGTCCAACGACCAGACCAAGACCGCTTACGGATCCCCACCATTATCAATACTTCATATATAATCGCAATATTCAGATTGCTTTATCATATTCTTGCTCGTTCTTCGATTGCTTGCAGGAATAGACCTTCGTGGTCAGGCTGATCGTGCTTCCGGCATCGTCAGTAACCTCAGGAGATTGGTTTAGCGATTGCTAAGGCGCAACGTCGTGCATGTTTGTAGTTGGATCGTCAAAGTCGACTCCACCAAATCGATAGTTATCATCTCATCGAAAGATCGGGACACCCTCGCCTCTATCAAGTGGTATCAGTTTTCAGGTTGCTCGGTGAGAATTTCCAGTTTCCCCTAGATTAGATTTATTTTCTTACCTATTGTCCAAGAGAAAGCCACAAAAAAGTTAGATCTATTCATCCTTTTGTCCAAGCCAGTCTGAGCCTTTGCAATTTTCTATTCATTGTTTGCATTATTGAATTATCGGTTGCATCGTCGTGTCGAGTTGCTGGTCTTAGGGTCTAGTTCGTTTAGAGTTTCGAGTTCTGTTCACATTAGTCACGTCGCCGCTGCATCGTTATCCCTTCTGCTGTCCACCACACCATCCATCAAATTCCACCATGTGCTACCCATAGTTCATTGTCACAATCATAGTTGAGGTCGTTCACATCTTCGCTTGATCCAATCTGCATCTTATCTAGTTTGTCTTGGAAAGAGGGAGAGAAAAAAAAGACAGAGAAAAAAAAGAGAGAGAAAAAAGTCAGAAAAAAAAGAGAAAGAAAAAAGTATGAGGAAAAAAAAGAGAAGAAAAAAAAACAAAATTCGGATCTATCTAGACTCGATCTCGTAGTTGAATTCGGATTGGAATCTGTTTTGTGCACTGTTTAGTAAAACAGGCATAACTTCCTCATACGAAGTCCGTTTTGACTCCGCGAGTACTCAAATGAAAGCTAGCGACGAGCCGCATCTAAATAGTTGTAGAGACTAGTTCAATATTTGACACCTCAAAATCGTCTTCTAAATAGGTCTTTTTGCCCTCCGAAGTTCGCGGACACAGCTTATTCCAGTTTTTCAAGCCAGTTTCAGAATTCTTTCACTCCTCATATCAACTCGGAATTGAGTGATTCTTTTTGCATTGGAAAGCTTGAGTTAGTAGCATTCTTTTGAAAAAAATTATCAGAAACTTGGCACAAACTTTTCAAGAGGAAAGTTGGAGAGAGTTGTTGTATATCCTGCTTGGCAGTTGTTTTTCATCATTATCTTTACTGCCGTTGTGATCTTCACTTATATCTTGCTGTCCAGAGCTACTTAGTATCCTTAATTGATGCTAGTTGTGCTACGCCGTGACCTCATTAGTGTTCTAGGCTCGCGTCTCTAGTCCGGTCTAGCCTAGGACCAGCACAGTACCGTCGTTGAGCGTTTATTCAACATTGCATCTCTGAATTGCTTATTGCTAATATTTTGCTACCATATATAGCCAACCCAGCTCCACATATTTCTACACCGTGTATACGTACGTTCCCCTGGAAATCGCTTTACTCAATCTTTGGAGTTATTTGACACCGCTGGTTGCCTGTCATCACCTGCTGCTTGGTAAGAACTTGTAAGATATTGATATTTGCTTTACTGTGAGCGCTTTACCACCACATCCTAGTAGTTCATAGGAACATTATTCTTGAATTTTGTTTCTTGTTTCTACTAATCATGACAGGATCTAGAGTCAATTCATGGGGTTTGTCGATCGTGGGAGATGTGCCATCACCTATGCAAATACCACAACCGTCACGAGAGGTGCACAAACATCCAAATGCACATGATCAGGTTAATGTTTCTATACCACCATTTAATGGCCGTTTTAGACCCGCTTTATATATTGAATGGGTGTTTGACCTAAATAATATATTTGCTTCCAATAATTTTGATGTGCGTAAAAAAGTTAAGGTTGCGGTTGGTTCTTTCACTGGTTATGCTGTAGTTTGGTGGAGTGAATATTGTCGGTTACACCCTAATGATATACCTACTACTTGGGATGATTTGAAACTTGCCATGCGACATACATTCGTTCCCGCTTATTATACTCGTGACATGATTACAAAGTTGCAACATTTAAAACAAGGTAGTGACACCGTAACGAAATATTATGATACTTTACAAACTACCTTGCTGCATTCCTCTTTAGAAGAAAGTGAAGAAGATTTTATGGATAGATTTTGGGGAGGATTAAATCGTGACATTCAGGAGATACTAATACATGAAGAGTGTTATCCTATGGACCATTTGTTTCATCTTGCTTGCAAAGCTGAACAGGAAATAAAACGACGTGTTGCGCACAAGGAGAACAAGCGCGAGATGCACATTCCAAGAGTTGATATGGTTGTCCTTTCAACTACTAAGCATACTATGACGACCACATCCGTTGTTGTGAGGACTACATCACCTCCACCATGTGACACATCATCACCGAGAGTGCCTACCTCATCTGAGTTGATCATAAGAGGTAATGACAAAGGTACCAATCTTCCACTTCCACATGAGTATGATGAATGTCTTGTCAATTTAAGTGCACCATGCGGTGAGCTACCCACTACTTTGATCACACCAGCTACCTTAGAGGACTATGTTGATGATTTGACTTTGCCATGTGATCAAACAATTTTGAGTGAGCCCATTGAATTAACTATCGATGCAAAAGAATCAAGTGAATCAGGGAATAAATCAGATTTGGATCAAATATGTTTGAAAATAATTGTGCCAATGTTTAATCATTTTGATATGACCTCTAATCTTGGTGATGGTTCATCAATGTTGGGATGGTTTAATGATGAATATTGTCCATCTTTTCATATGAATAAGAGCTTCACTTATATGTGCAAACTGAGTTGCAATACTTTCATGCCTTCTACTTCTTGTGATAATATTTTGGCTTTATATTTTATTAACTATGAAAGTTACTCATGTATACATGTGTCATATGTGCAAAATCCACGGGAAATAAAATGGATGACATATACATATACAACATGTACACCTTGTCTCTTTTGTTAGCCACATTTCAGATTAAGCAACGCCGAGGACGGCTTTGTTTTCAAGAAGGGGAGGATGATGAGGACATGACTACCTTGGATACGACCAAAAATATTGCATACATGCATATTTGTCAGGTGATTTCTAGTGCAAACTATTCAATAATCTATTTATGTTATCCAGAACAAAAATACTTCACACACTTTTGTGTTTTGTCTAATTGCAGGTGTATGGGACATTTGTACAATCCACATATGAAGATAAGGCAAAAGGAGAAGTTTAGGTTCTGTTCAAAAAGTTCTCTCACGTCACTTTTGGGCCAAGAGAAGACAGAGTCCAAGTCTCTCACGTTCTGGATTCAGATTCGGACTGCACAGACATACCTGACTCAAAACGCCAACAACTTTTTCATACGGACTCCGAATTGGGTGATTCTTTTTTTGTTGCAAACTAGATTTCGTGCTCTTTCCAACCCAATTGGATTCACCTTTAAATTCGTCCGGAGCATTGAGTTATGGTCGAAACAATCTGACGTTGCACCAGAATCCGAGTCAAACTACAAGTCCAAAGGTGTTGCATCACCTCCACTTGGGCCCATGAGCCTTGTACGACCTAGGGTTGGTTTTAGGCTGCCTTGGGACGTCCTCCCACCTCCTTGGCCGCCACCCCTTGCTCCTATATAAGTAGATCCATCTAGTAGTTTTTTGCTTGGAATTTGTTTAGTTAAAAGTTAGCCATTGCAACTTCGTGTACTTCGTTTGTGTCCAACGACCAGACCAAGACCGCTTACGGATTCCCACCACTATCAATACTTCATATATATTCGCAATATTCAAATTGCATTATCATATTCTTGCTCGTTCTTCGATTGCTTGCAGGAATAGACCTTCGTGGTCAGGCTGATCGTGCTTCCGGCATCGTCAGTAACCTCAGGAGATTGGTTTAGCGATTGATAAGGCGCAACGTCGTGCACGTTTGTAGTCGGATCGTCAAAGTCGTCTCCACCAAATCGATAGTTATCATCTCATCGAAAGATCGGGACACCCTCGCCTCTATCAAGTGGTATCAGTTTTCAGGTTGCTCGGTGAGAATTTCCAGTTTCCCCTAGATTAGATTTATTTTCTTACCTATTGTCCAAGAAAAAGCCACAAAAAAGTTAGATCTATTCATCCTTTTGTCCAAGCCAGTCTAAGCCTTTGCAATTTTCTATTCATTGTTTGCATTATTGAATTATCGGTTGCATCGTCGTGTCGAGTTGCTGGTCTTAGTGTCTAGTTCCTTTAGAGTTTCGAGTTCTGTTCACATTAGTCACGTCGCCGCTGCATCGTTATCCCTTCTGCTGTCCACCACACCATCCATCAAATTCCACCATGTGCTACTCATAGTTCATTGTCACAATCATAGTTGAGGTCGTTCACATCTTCGCTTGATCCAATCTGCATCTTATCTAGTTTGTCTTGGAAAGAGGGAGAGAAAAAAAAGATAGAGAAAAAAAGAGAGAAAAAAAA
This sequence comes from Triticum aestivum, assembly GCF_018294505.1. Taxonomy (NCBI): domain Eukaryota; kingdom Viridiplantae; phylum Streptophyta; class Magnoliopsida; order Poales; family Poaceae; genus Triticum; species Triticum aestivum. The sequence goes on from NC_057814.1 coordinate 341,723,602, forward strand.
GAAAAAGAAGTCAGAAAAAAAGAGAAAGAAAAAAAGTGTGAGGAAAAAAAAAGAGAGAAGAAAAAAAAACAAAATTCGGATCTATCTAGACTCAATCTCGTAGTTGAATTCGGATTGGAATCTGTTTTGTGCACTGTTTAGTAAAACAGGCATACCTTCCTCATACGAAGTCCGTTTTGACTCCGCGAGTACTCAAATGAAAGCTAGCGACGAGCCGCATCTAAATAGTTGCAGAGACTAGTTCAATATTTGACACCTCAAAATCGTCTTCTAAATAGGTCTTTTTGCCCTCCGAAGTTCGCGGACACAGCTTATTCCAGTTTTTCAAGCCAGTTTCAGAATTCTTTCACTCCTCATATCAACTCGGAATTGAGTGATTCTTTTTGCATTGGAAAGCTTGAGTTAGTAGCATTCTTTTGAAAAAAATTATCAGAAAATTGGCACAAACTTTTCAAGAGGAAAGTTGGAGAGAGTTGTTGTATATCCTGCTTGGCAGTTGTTTTTCATCATTATCTTTACTGCCGTTGTGATCTTCACTTATATCTTGCTGTCCAGAGCTACTTAGTATCCTTAATTGATGCTAGTTGTGCTACGCCGTGACCTCATTAGTGTTCTAGGCTCGCGTCTCTAGTCCGGTCTAGCCTAGGACCAGCACAGTACCGTCGTTGAGCGTTTATTCAACATTGCATCTCTGAATTGATTATTGCTAATATTTTGCTACCATATATAGCCAACCCAGCTCCACATATTTCTACACCGTGTATACGTACGTTCCCCTGGAAATCGCTTTACTCAATCTTTGGAGTTATTTGACACCGCTGGTTGCCTGTCATCACCTGCTGCTTGGTAAGAACTTGTAAGATATTGATATTTGCTTTACTGTGAGCGCTTTACCACCACATCCTAGTAGTTCATAGGAACATTATTCTTGAATTTTGTTTCTTGTTTCTACTAATCATGACAGGATCTAGAGTCAATTCATGGGGTTTGTCGATCGTGGGAGATGTGCCATCACCTATGCAAATACCACAACCGTCACGAGAGGTGCACAAACATCCAAATGCACATGATCAGGTTAATGTTTCTATACCACCATTTAATGGCCGTTTTAGACCCGCTTTATATATTGAATGGGAGTTTGACCTAAATAATATATTTGCTTCCAGTAATTTTGATGTGCGTAAAAAAGTTAAGGTTGCGGTTGGTTCTTTCACTGGTTATGCTGTAGTTTGGTGGAGTGAATATTGTCGGTTACACCCTAATGATATACCTACTACTTGGGATGATTTGAAACTTGCCATGCGACATACATTCGTTCCCGCTTATTATACTCGTGACATGATTACAAAGTTGCAACATTTAAAACAAGGTAGTGACACCGTAACGAAATATTATGATACTTTACAAACTACCTTGCTGCATTCCTCTTTAGAAGAAAGTGAAGAAGATTTTATGGATAGATTTTGGGGAGGATTAAATCGTGACATTCAGGAGATACTAATACATGAAGAGTGTTATCCTATGGACCATTTGTTTCATCTTGCTTGCAAAGCTGAACAGGAAATAAAACGACGTGTTGCGCACAAGGAGAACAAGCGCGAGATGCACATTCCAAGAGTTGATACGGTTGTCCCTTCAACTACTAAGCATACTATGACAACCTGATGAGGACATGACTACCTTGGATACGACCAAAAATATTGCATACATGCATATTTGTCAGGTGATTTCTAGTGCAAACTATTCAATAATCTATTTATGTTATCCAGAACAAAAATACTTCACACACTTTTGTGTTTTGTCTAATTGCAGGTGTATGGGACATTTGTACAATCCACATATGAAGATAAGGCAAAAGGAGAAGTTTAGGTTCTGTTCAAAAAGTCCTCTCACGTCACTTTTGGGCCAAGAGAAGATAGAGTCCAAGTCTCTCACGTTCTGGATTCAGATTCGGACTGCACAGACATACCTGACTCAAAACGCCAACAACTTTTTCATACGGACTCCGAATTGGGTGATTCTTTTTTTGTTGGAAACTAGATTTTGTGCTCTTTCCAACCCAATTGGATTCACCTTTAAATTCGTCCGGAGCATTGAGTTATGGTCGAAACAATCTGACGTTGCACCAGAATCCGAGTCAAACTACAAGTCCAAAGGTGTTGCATCACCTCCACTTGGGCCCATGAGCCTTGTACGACCTAGGGTTGGTTTTAGGCTGCCTTGGGACGTCCTCCCACCTCCTTGGCCGCCACCCCTTGCTCCTATATAAGTAGATCCATCTAGTAGCTTTTTCCTTGGGATTTGTTTAGTTAAAAGTTAGCCATTGCAACTTCGTGTACTTCGTTTGTGTCCAACGACCAGACCAAGACCGCTTACGGATCCCCACCATTATCAATACTTCATATATAATCGCAATATTCAGATTGCTTTATCATATTCTTGCTCGTTCTTCGATTGCTTGCAGGAATAGACCTTCGTGGTCAGGCTGATCGTGCTTCCGGCATCGTCAGTAACCTCAGGAGATTGGTTTAGCGATTGCTAAGGCGCAACGTCGTGCACGTTTGTAGTCGGATCGTCAAAGTCGACTCCACCAAATCGATAGTTATCATCTCATCGAAAGATCGGGACACCCTCGCCTCTATCATCCTTCATGGGCGATGGCCATGGTGGGATAGACAAGGTTGCTTCTTCGTGGACCCTTCATGGGTGGAGCCCTCCGTGGACTCGCGCAACCGTTACCCTTCGTGGGTTGAAGTCGTCATGAACGTGGACGTACGATAGCACCACCTATCAGAACCACGCCAAAAATTTCCGTGTCTACATTGCGTTTGCCTTCTCCAAACCCTTCCCTTTACCTTCATATGCAATGATTTAATTTCTGCTGCTACACTCTTATAATTGCATGTGTAGGTTGATTGCTTGACTTGTACTAGTTGCTAAAATCTGCCAACACTTCAAATTGGGAAAATGTTAGATTTTTATTTGGTCAAGTAGTCTAATCTCCTCCCTCTAGACCTACTTTCGATCCTACAAGTGGTATAAGAGCTTTCGTCTCCATTTGCCTTGATTTCCATAGCTTTGGTGATCATAGCCTTGGTTTCACAACCTAGGAGAGTATGGCGTCTAGCGAGGGAAATTACCACCGTAGATGTCCTTACTTTGTGATGAGGACATCAATGCCATTGTTACACCCACAGCCCCTGCTGCTATACATACTGGACCAATTACTAGAGCTCGCGCACGCCAATTAAATTACCAGGTACTTTCGTTTCTTGGTAATGATTCTAATGTTCATGAGAATATGATGCTGCCTAAATTGGATACATTTGTTTTGCTTACAAATGAAGGGCCTAGCTTTGAGAAGGATGAACATTGGAGCAAGAACAAGCATGGAGATGATGGCATGTGCATGGGGGACAAGAACGGAGTTACAAGTGATGATTTCAGGACGTTGAAGCCACCATAATGCGTGCATGAAGGCTTGGACGAAATATACAAGATGCAACTTCATAACTTTCGTCCAGAGGCTATTCTAGGTGCTGCGTCACCTTATTATTGGGCCAGGCCCATGTAATTTCGAAATACTTGAGTATAGGCTGTTTTTAGAGTCCGTATGTGTGGGGAAACAAGAGATAGGGTTGGTTTCGGACCCCTTCCCCAAGGGCCACGAAATTCCCCCCTCTTCCTCAATATATACAGCCCTTAGGGCGTCGTTTAGACTTTGGGTTTTGTTTAGATTAAAAGTTCGCCATAGCTGCAACTTCGCGTACTTCGTTTGTGTTCAACGACCAGACAAAGGCGTCACAAAACCCCACCTTGATCAATAAAGCTTTCATCTTATATTCGCAATATCCAGATTGCAATCTCAGTTTCTTGCTTGTTCTTCGTTTGCTCGCAGGAAACAGACCCTCGTGGTCAGGTTGATCGTGCTCCGGCGTGGTCAATAACCTCTCGGAGTTGGTTTAGCGATTGCTAAGGCGCGACGTCATCGCACGTTCGTAGTCGGATCGTCAAAGTCGACTTCCACCAAAGCGATATCCATCATCTCATCGAAAGACAGGACACCTTTGCCTCTATCAAGTGGTATCAGATTTCCAGGTTGCTCGGTGAGATTTTACAATTTTCCGTAGTTCAGATCGAGTCTATTCTTCATACCTACAGTCCACGAAAAAACCACAAAAAAATTAGGGTTAGTTCGGTATATCCGAACCAATCTGAGCCTTTGCATAATCTTTTTAGGGTTTTTGCTTTGTTGAATTTGCGGTTGCATCGTCGTGTCAAGTTGCTGGTCTTAGAGTCTAGTCTTTTAGAGTTTCGAGTTCTGGTCATAAGTTGTCACGCCGCCGCCGCACCATCATCATCGCCTTGCCATCTACCATTATTGCTTATCCGCCACCGCTCTGAATCCGTATCCATATACCACCACAATTCCGTATCCATATACCACCACTGATCCGTATCCATATACCACCACCGCTACCATATACCACCACCGCTGCCATATCCTACCACCATATATCCACCACCAATCCGAGTTCTTTTCATATTCGGTTTGTTTTAGAGATCCATCTATTTTCCGTTTCGTGTTTCCTTGCCTGAGTAGGTCTCGAAAAAAAACTCGGATTCAAAGCGGTGGCGGATAAGCAATGGTGGTAGATGGCAAGATGATGATGGTGCGGCGGCGGCGTGACAACTTATGACCAGAACTCGAAACTCTAAAAGACTAGACTCTAAGACCAGCAACTTGACACGACGATGCAACCGCAAATTCAACAAAGCAAAAACCCTAAAAAGATTATGCAAAGGCTCAGATTGGTTCGGATATGATGAACTAACCCTAATTTTTTTTTGTGGCTTTTTCGTGGACTGTAGGTATGAAGAACAAACTCGATCTAAACTACGAAAAACTGTAAAATCTCACCGAGCAACCTGGAAATCTGATACCACTTGATAGAGGCAAAGGTGTCCCGTCTTTCGATGAGATGATGGATATCGCTTTGGTGGAAGTCGACTTTGACGATCCGACTACGAACGTGCGAGGACGTCGCGCCTTAGCAATCGCTAAACCAACTCCGAGAGGTTATCGACCACGCCGGAGCACGATCAACCTGACCACGAGGGTCTGTTTCCTGCGAGCAAACGAAGAACAAGCAAGAAACTGAGATTGCAATCCGGATATTGCGAATATAAGATGAAAGCTTTATTGATCAAGGTGGGGTTCTGTGACGCCTTTGTCTGGTCGCTGAACACAAACGAAGTACGCGAAGTTGCAGCTAGGGCGAACTTTTAATCTAAACAAAACCCAAAGTCTAAACGACGCCCTAAGGGCTGTATATATGGAGGAAGAGGGGGGGAATTTCGTGGCCCTTGAGGAAGGGGTCCGAAAGCAACCCTATCTCTTGTTTCCCCACACATACGGACTCTAAAAACAGCCTATACTTATGTATTTCGAAATTACATGGGTCTGGCCCAATAATAAGGTGACGCAGCACCTAGAATAGCCTCTGGACGAAAGTTATGAAGTAGCATCTTGTATATTTCGTCCAAGGCTTCATGCACGCATTATGGTGGCTTCAACGTCCTGAAATCATCACTTGTAACTCCGTTCTTGTTCCCCATGCGCATGCCATCATCTCCATGCTTGTTCTTGCTCCAATGATCATCCTTCTCAAAGCTAGGCCCTTCATTTGTAAGCACAACAAATGTATCCAATTTAGGCAGCATCATATTCTCATGAACATTAGAATCATTAGCAAGAAACGAAAGTACCTGGTAATTTAATTGGCGTGCGCGAGCTCTAGTAATTGGTCCAGTATGTATAGCAGCAGGGCCTGTGGGTGTAACAATGGTATTGATGTCCTCATCACTACAGGACCCGGACATCCGGCCCCTCCCGCAAGCCCGGACATCCGGCACCAGCCCGGAAATCCGGCGCCCATCACAGAAGGCACTCGAAGCTGAACCACGTCAGCCCGGACATCCGGCTCTTCCCGAGCCGCCGGACATCCGGCCCCCCAGCCCGGACATCCGACCCCGCCTATCCAGAGACTACAGAAGTTTGCACCGCCAGCCCGGACCTCCGGCCCCCAGCCCAGACATCCAGCCCCTCCTGAAGCCCCGGACATCCGGCCCGTCGCCCGGACATCCGGCCTCGTCTGTCTGCGCACAGTAAAGGGCCGAGGCCCGTGTACCCCTTCGACCCCCTAGACTATATATACTCCTTCTCCTCCATCTTTCTAGGGTTAGCAAAGGATTAGCTCATTTAGAGATAGAGCTTTGCTCATCCATACCGGGTCTACTCCACGAGAGTGACTGCGGCCCCTCTACGGAGAAGATCCACCTTGGATTCAAGACCCCTCACGGGAAGATCCCCTCGTGGATTCAAGACCTCCTCACGGAGAAGAACCGGTTACCGTTTGTATCGTCCGTTGTTGACTTTGGATCTTGTATCTTACCTTTGTGTTCATCGATCTAGCCCATGTGTGATCTATTCTTGTTGGTTGTGTGATTTCTCTCGTGTTCCTCTCGTGTTTCCCTCATGTTTCCCCTCGTGTTCATCACGTTCCTCGTAGGGATCCGCTCCTTTCGTGAAAGATCGGCCATCTAGGGTTCCACCCTACATCAACCTGCGTGGCAACGTGCGGCTTCCAGACCAGCTCAGCAAGCACCTGCGTGGTGGCATGCAGATCTTCGTGAAGACCCTACCACCACGCCATCTCAGTAGCCTGCCAGCCTACATGGCGCTGCATGCATCATTGGCCTGGACGCGTGTCGGAGCGAGGCGGGGCGGCGACGGACGGGACGGGCCTCACTGCCATCCCCGATAAAGCAACGGGACACCTAAGGGAGCGCATTTAATGCGTCTTGTCCCGTAATGGCAAGCGATAAGCTCGCGCACTGTACACCTTTCCACCTCCTGTGTGCCACTGTGGCAACCCCTTTTGTCTATAAAAGGAGGCCCGAGGCGTCCAGGAGAAGGATTCGGATCTTTTGGGCTAGACACGCACGGTAGCTAGCTCAAGAACTCAAGAACACTCAAATACATACACAAAAGCAGGACTAGGGTATTACGCATCTTCGCGGCCCGAACCTGGGTAAACGATCCTTGTGCTGATCGCCAGACCCGCTCTTTGCACAACCCCGCGCCCGCCAACCGTAGAAGGGATCCCAGTGATTCCATAGGTGTTGTTTCCCCGACAGGGACGATATGTTATAAAGAGAAATCACCATGTGAACTCCCTCAACTTAAATGAATCAAAGATCCATGCAATTTATTTATTTGAGTTGCAAAATTAAATGACATGATGGCATGGTGACATGACGCAATGCAAAAGATGCCATGATGAATGCAACAAACAAATAATGAACGCGACTATGACGAAAATACATGGAAGGCATCTGAAGCATCGGTCTCAGGCCATTACAACTCTCCCCCACTTACAAGAGATCTCGCCCCGAGATCTAGGGATGACAAACGGAAGAGGAAGAGAAGAGGTAAAACTAAGTTGCTTCTTCGACAAACGAGTGAAACCACGAACCTTGGGAGGTTGAACAACTTGAATGAAAGAATACAACAGAGATGAATGATATTGCAAACAGTCCGTTGGACAAGAGGAAGAAGGAATACGACGAGAACCAAGAGCTTAAGGGACAAGATAGACCTTCAAACCACTCCGCTTAAAACGAGATAGAGAAGGAATAAGAACGAAAGAATACAGACAACACTCCGGTTGAAAAGCGAAGGAATTTAACATGAGGATGACAAGATGGGATGATACTTGACAAGAGCAACAACACGATGCCTCTGGAAGAAATGAAAGAATGGAAAGAAATGAACGGAGAAGAACATGTAAACTTGGAAGAGTAACATTACGAAGAAGGGTTGAACGGAGTTGTTGGATAATCAACAACGAAAAGATATGAAACTCGCGGGCTTATGGAAACCATCCCAAAATTACGAGGTGAAGACCTGCCACTAACGGAATCAATTAATTTGATTGAGAACACCAAAGAGATGAAAAACTTCTTCCACCAAGATGATAAAGAGATAACTTGGATCATTGATAAGCACCACCAAAGCAACATTCCTTAGGGAAGGCTTTAGGTGAAATCTAATCCAATTACTCCAAGGAAGAAAAGATGGATTTAGAATATGTCATTCTTGACAACTTGTGAATCATGAAACACGAAGCGAAATTGTCAAGAATGCCATAACACCACCTCAAAAGACAAGATAGAAAGAATTGCACTTCGGAATGCAAGATGAAGAATGCTTGAACTCCTCAAAACAAAACATGTGTTGAACACCATGTTTATTTTAGAGTATAGCTTGGCAGATCTTAACTTCAAGAGAAATCTCGAAGAACAATTGAAGAATGAAAGGAATCCTTGATGAACCACCATGTTGTGCCTTCGTGAAGAACTCCGGTAAAAAAGGATAATAGAAAAGAATTGAAGGTTGAAGCGAACAAGATTGAAGCCTGGCAATGAGTTAGATGGAGTTTCAAAATGAGAAAGCTGTGAACTCCGGACAAGAAAGATGAACAACATGGAACCGAGAATTTCTTCATCATGAACAAACTCCGAAGGAAGGAATTAATCACTTGGATGAAACAAGAATAAGAATTATGTTATGCGTATCCTTCACCAATTTAAATTGGTGACAAGCAACGAATTAGGCATGCTACTTATTCTTCTTGGAAGGATTGAGGAGATATATAGAGCAAACTTGGGAAAATCTTCAATGAACCCCCGGTAGGATTTTGGAAACAGTGAATGAAATGATATGCTAATAAAGGAAGATGAATGTTGAATGAACCACCGTAAGAATTGAAAACGAATGAAGAAAAGGAACAAATCACCGGGAAGAATTAGAAAATGAACAAAGATACTCACAGGAATTAAGATACACAAGAACGAAGAGATCACGAGCTGACTAAAGAATGCTCAAACGAGGCACCGGTAAGAATGGGGAAACGAGAGCAGAAAGTTGAAAATGACGAATTCTTCTAGAATGATAGCCTTCGGAGGATCAAAATGAAAATAGCTCTGAAATGCTACGAATAGACAAGAAAAGAATTCTCACAATGAAAGCAATTGTGAGGATGACATGAAGCTAGAACCATGAATCTTCGAGAGAACCGACAAGATTTCAGAGAAACTCTTCTTCGGTCTTCAAATGCTGAGAATGACGACAAGAAATACCATGAAGAATTGTTGAGACACTCTGGAATAATGAATAAGGAAAGGTTGGGCGAAAGATGAAAAGAATTTGAAAGCTATCTCGGAGAAGGCATTTGACTGATAAAAATTCATTCTTACATCAAACTTTGAAAAGAATTTGAGAATAACTCCGGAAAAATTTAGAAGAGTCAGGTAAGATCCCAGGAAAAGACCTGTGGGTTATGGGCCCACTCAAAAGAAAACACCGTTGAACGATTTTTAAAGAGATATTGCACCGGTTGATTTGAACGGCTTGAATGAGATAACAACCTCGAAATAGCTTGAACGAATAAAGAATGGAAGCATGAATCTTCTGAGATATCTTCTACACTCCAGATATGAATAGAGAGAGGTGAATTCATAAGAGAGCATTGGGTAATAAATTCCAACATGGAAAAACATGTGAAACAAGAGGAAGAGATATGATCATCACCAAAGCTTGAATTGAATCCACCGGAGAAGAAAACGAGAATGAGTGACGAACTTGTAGCTCCTGAGCATCTTCACGAGGAATCTCGGATGAAACTTGGAAGAAAAGGATGATGAAACCTCACATAAATAAAAGGATACTTGATTAAGAAATCCGAGTCCTTGAAGAAAAAGGGTGGGATGGTGAAAAGAAAACAAAGGCAACTTGGGACGGATGAAACCAACACCGTTGTGAAGAACTGAGAATTGGTCTAGAAAATATTGAAAGGATTGGATTAACTTGAAGAGAAGCACACCTGTTGGAAAAGAATTGAAATGAAAATCTCGATGATCAAGAAGAATTAGCACTCCCATAAAAAATATGATAACACCTCTTAGGAAAAGGTATGGAATCAACACTTGACTTCGAAGCAACACCAATACCACAACTCAAAACAAAACAAAGGATTTGGCTTGCAAAAAATAAGCCAGAAACAAATGCATAACCCTCATGCATTTGTTGGAAGGATAAACCTAGGTAACTACTTGAATTCCCACCTATGAACTCCCGAAACTTTCAGGTTATGCAATCTGGTGTTGGGGATACAGGGAGGCACAAATATCTCACACAACTAACAAATCTACACTCCAACTGTATCCATCCGTCAACACATAATCAAGAAAACCTCGAAAATCATGTACCTCACACCTTCGAAAGAACATCCCCTATACTAGCTGTGGCAATACATCTGGTCGCACACCCCAGTACTGGGTGGCACCAAACTACTCTCACCATAAAGAGTATAGAAGCGTTTTCGATGTCGGCGCCCTCTGGTATTCCGGAACTGAAATGATAAACAATGTGACGAAAACACCTTGGAGCTCAACTCCCCGGAACATTGCCACAACCCCTAAATGTAAGGAGGCACCAAGACAGAATTCCCGTCACAATGATATAGGACCAATTCCATAATACCCGCGTGATCCTAAAAAAATTTTGAGTGAAAAAGAAGAGTGATGGATCCAAAACACCTACGTCATGAGTCCTCACCAGAGCAACGATGGGGATAAGGAGTAAAAAAATTTCCTACTCTCCAATATATAACTAGACTCAAGATAAAAAATTTCTAGACTCGACAACGGCAGCGGTTCGATCAATCAAGGGGGCTCCTATGGTCGGTAAGGCTCTGATAACAACTTATAGCGCCCAAGATGCGATTATATCCCAATCACGTGATGAATTCATGATTGGGGCACAACCGCATTTCGAGTGCATAGCAAGGTGGATATCATTACAACATACCATGTACTGAATAGATGAGAATACAAGATAAAGGCTTACACTCGCCACAAGCTACGACATGAATACATGAATACATCAATACATAGCAATCATCATACAAAAGAGCAGGATCCGACTACGGATGAAATCAAATGAAAAAGAAGAACAACATCCACGCTGCTAATCACAGGCTCCCGACCCGGAACCTATCCCTTGAATGAAGAAGAAGAAGTAGAAGAACTCCAAAACAAGCAAGAATCGCTCTCACGTCAGATCATCGCATTACCTGTACCGGCAACTGTTGTTGTAGTAATCTGTGAGCCACGAGGAGCAATCCCATTACCATGGGTATCAAAACTAGCAAAGCTTAATGGGTATGGAATGGACAAGTGGTGAGGTTGCAGCAAGCACTAAGCACTGTATGGTGGCTAAATTACGAGTACAAGAATAAGAAGAGAAACTACGCAGAACAGACGCAAACTAGTAATGGAGGAAGGTTGATGATGATGGCACTCGGGACCTAGTGACAAGAATTAAGCATAGCAAAGTCATAGCAACATCAATCTCAGAACATAGTGGATACTAGGGATCAAACCCTAACAAAACTAACTTGATTACATGATAAATCTCATCCAACCCATCACCGTCCCGCAATCCTACGATGGAATTACTCACTCCCGATGGTGAGCATCATGAAATTGGTGATGGAGGAAGGTTGATGATGATGACGGCGACGGATTCCATCCTCGGGAGCCCCGAACGGACTCCATCAGCCCTCCCGATGAAGAACATGAGGTGACGGTGGCTCTGTACCATAAAACGCGATGAATCCTTCTCTCTGATTTTTTTTTCTGTGAATAGGTATATATGGAGTTGGAGTTAGGATTGCCGGAGCTCCAGGGGCCCCATAAGCCAAGGGAGCGTGCTCTGGGGGGGGGGGGTAGGCGCTCCCTGGGCTTGTGGCCCAGGGGTGGCCTCCCTCTGGTGTCTTTGTCCGCCAGTATTTTTGATATATTCTAGAAATATTCGCCGTAAATTTTCAGGTCAATACGAGAACTTTTATTTCTGCACAAAAATAACACCATGGCAATTCTGCTGAAAACAACGTCACTCTGGGTTAGTTCCATTGAAATCATGCAAATTAGAGTCCAAAACAAGGGCAAAAGAGTTTGGAAAAGTAGATACGATGGAGACGTATCAACTCCCCCAAGCTTAACCCATTGCTTGTCCTCAAGCAATTCAGTTGAACAAACTGAAAGTGACAAACAAAAACTTTTACAAACTCTGTTTGATCTTGTTGTTGCAAATATGTCTAGCCAATATTCAGGTTTTCAGCAAAGATTATGAACTAACCATATTCACAATAACGTTTAGGTCTCACATTTACTCATATCAATGGCATAACAAACTAGCGAGTAATAATAAGATATCTCGTATGACAACACTTTATCAAAACAATCATGATATAATATGACAAAATTGTATCTTGCTAGCCCTTTCTGAGACCGCAAAACATAAATGTAGAGCACCCCTGAAGATCAAGGACTGACTGGACATTGTAATTCATGGCAAAAGAGATCCAGTCACAGTCATACTGAAAGTGCAACTAATCCCCGGGTGGTTTTGCTAATTCATAACAACATATAGCTCATAACTAATATCCATTCAAGTTAAATATTTTAGAAAGTTCAATGATTGGCATGGCATGGACTAGAGATATGGATCCCTCAAAATGCTAAGGACAAAGATTGGCAAAAGCTCAAGACTCTTGATTTCTATTTTAGTGATCCAAGATCACATTGAGTCCATAGGAAAGCCAATACTATTAAAAGGGGATGAGGTGTTTCTTAATGGTCTACTTGGTCAAAGTGCTTAGTGATATTGCTCCAAAAACCCTCAGACACTTTCTCATTTCCACATATGTCCAAAACTCAAAGTCAAACTCGGCCCCACCAAAATGACCTATCCGGCGCCACCGAGTTCAGTTGACATAGCCACTGCCAGAAACCGTAGGCAATTCGGTCACACTGATACTGATCTTGGTCTCACCGAGATGGCCCTGCAAACTCTCTGTTGCCTGTTGTAATTATTTCGGTCTCACCGAAATGTGCAATCAGTCCCACCGAGTTTGCTTGACAACCTCTCTATTTGCTCTTTGCTGAAATCGGTCTCACCGAGTTCAAGAAATCGGTCTCACCGAGATGAGGTTTTGCCCTAGCCCTAGCACATCGATCCCACCGAGTTGTTCCAGTCAGTCCCACCGAGATTCCTAATGTTCACATTTTGAACGGAATCGGTCTGATCGAGTTGGGTCAAATGTGTGTAATGGTTGGATTTTGTGTGGAGGCTATATATACCCCTCCACCCCCTTCTCCATACGAGAGAGAGCCATCAGAACGTGCCTACCTTCCACTACTCATATTTTGAGAGAGAACCACCTACTCATGTGTTGAGACCAAGACATTCCAATCCAACCACAAGAATCTTGATCTCTAGCCTTCCCAAATTGCTTTCCACTCAAATCATCTTTCCACCATAGCCAAATCTGTGAGAGAGAGTCGAGTGTTGGGGAGACTATCATTTGAAGCACAAGAGCAAAGAGTTCATCATCAACACACCATCTATTACCTTTTGGAAAGTGGTGTCTCCTAGATTGGTTAGGTGTCACCTGGGAGCCTCCGACAAGATTGTGAGGGTAACCAAGAAGTTTGTAAGGGCAAGCAGATCGTCTACTTCGTGAAGATCTACCCGAGTGAGGCAAGTCCTTCATGGGCGATGGCCATGGTGGGATAGACAAGGTTGCTTCTTCGTGGACCCTTCATGGGTGGAGCCCTCCGTGGACTCGCGCAACCGTTACCCTTCGTGGGTTGAAGTCTCCATGAACGTGGACGTACGATAGCACCACCTATCAGAACCACGCCAAAAATTTCCGTGTCTACATTGCGTTTGCCTTCTCCAAACCCTTCCCTTTACCTTCATATGCAATGATTTAATTTCTGCTGCTACACTCTTATAATTGCATGTGTAGGTTGATTGCTTGACTTGTACTAGTTGCTAAAATCTGCCAACACTTCAAATTGGAAAAATGTTAGATTTTTATTTGGTCAAGTAGTCTAATCTCCTCCCTCTAGACCTACTTTTGATCCTACAAGTGGTATAAGAGCTTTCGTCTCCATTTGCCTTGATTTCCATAGCTTTGGTGATCATAGCCTTGGTTTCACAACCTAGGAGAGTATGCCGTCTAGCGAGGGAAATTACCACCGTAGATGTCCTTACTTTGTGATGAGGACATCAATACCATTGTTACACCCATAGCCCCTGCTGCTATACATACTGGACCAATTACTAGAGCTCGCGCACGCCAATTAAATTACCAGGTACTTTCGTTTCTTGGTAATGATTCTAATGTTCATGAGAATATGATGCTGCCTAAATTGGATACATTTGTTTTGCTTACAAATGAAGGGCCTAGCTTTGAGAAGGATGAACATTGGAGCAAGAACAAGCATGGAGATGATGGCATGCGCATGGGGGACAAGAATGGAGTTACAAGTGATGATTTCAGGACGTTGAAGCCACCATAATGCGTGCATGAAGCCTTGGACGAAATATACAAGATGCTACTTCATAACTTTCGTCCAGAGGCTATTCTAGGTGCTGCGTCACCTTATTATTGGGCCAGGCCCATGTAATTTCGAAATACTTGAGTATAGGCTGTTTTTAGAGTCCGTATGTGTGGGGAAACAAGAGATAGGGTTGGTTTCGGACCCCTTCCCTAAGGGCCACGAAATTCCCCCCTCTTCCTCAATATATACAGCCCTTAGGGCGTCGTTTAGACTTTGGGTTTTGTTCAGATTAAAAGTTCGCCATAGCTGCAACTTCGCGTACTTCGTTTGTGTTCAACGACCAGACAAAGGCGTCACAGAACCCCACCTTGATCAATAAAGCTTTCATCTTATATTCGCAATATCCAGATTGCAATCTCAGTTTCTTGCTTGTTCTTCGTTTGCTCGCAGGAAACAGACCCTCGTGGCCAGGTTGATCGTGCTCCGGCGTGGTCAATAACCTCTCGGAGTTGGTTTAGCGATTGCTAAGTTGTGACGTCATCGCACGTTCGTAGTCGGATCGTCAAAGTCGACTTCCACCAAAGCGATATCCATCATCTCATCGAAAGACGGGACACCTTTGCCTCTATCACTTTGATGGTATTAATTTTGCTAGTTGGAAGCATAAGATGAAAATGCATATTCTTGGTCATAACCCTACCGTTTGGGCTATTGTGCGTATTCGCTTGCAATGTGAATACTTCGAGGATGGAAGAGAACCGGATCGTGAAGCGTCCGCGAAAGAATTGAAGATGTTGCAATACAATGCTCAAGCTTGCGATATTCTCTTGAACGGATAGTGCCCCAAAGAATTCAACAAAATCACCCACCTTGAGAATGCAAAGGAAATTTGGGATACTTTGGTTGATATGCACAAAGGTACCAAGTCCGACAAGGAATCCAAATTGGATGTGCTTCAAAGTCAACTTGACAAGTTCAAAATGAAGGATGGTGAATGAGTCGTTGAGATGTACTCTAGGTTCGCTCTCATCACAAATGAGATTGTCGGCTTAGGAAGCAAAGAGATGACCGACAAATTCATCATCAAGAAGATCCTAAGAGCCTTGGATGGAAAATATGATACTGTGTGCACCTTGATCCAAATGATGCCCAACTACAAAGATCTCAAGCCAACGGAAGTCATTGGTAGAATTGGTGCTCATGAGATGTCACTCAAGGATAAGGAAGAGCTCCACAACAAGTATAGTGGTGCTTATAAAGCTTCATGTGATGCTCCTACACCATCAAGTGAGAAACAAGTCTTCAATGAAGAATTGAGCTTAATGGTGAAGAACTTCAACAAATTCTACAAGAATAGAAGCAAAGAGAGAAGTTCCAAATCAAGGTCCTACAATGACAAAAGATATTCTAGTCGTGATCGCAATTGCTACAATTGTGGAAGACCCGGACACTACTCCAATGAGTGTACGGCTCCCTATAAGAGAAGATTCACCTAAAAGGAGAAGTAAAAGAGATGAATCACCACCAAGAGAGAGAAGCAGTAGAGATGATCGTTATGAACGAAGACCCTCTCGTAGAAGCAAGGATTCAGAAAGGAAGGAAAATTCATCAAAGAGCTACACAAGACGAAGACATCAAGATTACGTTGGTGAATGGGTATCCGGTTTCGACTCCGACAACTACTCCGAGAGAAGTCATCACTCCGACTCCGAAAATACTCAAGATGAAGGTGTTGTCGGTCTTGCACTTGTGTCATGCAACTCCTACAACATATTTGACTCACCAAATGAAGGAATTAGAATATGCTTCATGGCTAAAGGCCCTAAGGTATCACACCCCGAGTATGTTGATTTCAATAGTGATGAAGATGATTTGCTAGGTGATGATGATTTACTTGTTGACAACACTAGTGATGAAAACTATGATGAAATTGCTATTAATCATGCTAATCAAGATGAGACGAATGAGAATGATAAGAAGGAGATTGAGCGTCTAACTAAAGAACTAAACACTCTTACGTTAGCTCATGAAACAACTCTAGATGATCATCGAGAGCTTCTAAGGACTCATGAGAAGCTACACTTCGAGAAGCTAAATTTAGAGCAAGAGCATGGGTTCTTAAAAGCAATCAATGATGATCTTTGAAAGAAGAGTTCTTCTTACATTGCCAAGCGTTTACTCTTGTCTACTTATATGCCACAAGTAAAATCCTGCAACAAGAGCAAGAAAGATTCTTCTTCTAGTAGTAACAATAATCATGTTAAATCCAATATTGTTGCTTCTAGTAGTTCTCTTGATTCCACTAATGATTATCTTAGCCAAGTTACACTTGAGCAAGAAAATAGCTTATTGAAGGCAATTATAGAGAAAGGTGTTTACAAGAGCCTTGCCGGAGGTAAGCAGTTTGAGGAAATTGTACGCAAGCAAGGAAGGCACCGGAAGAATCAAGGTGTTGGTTTTGAGCGAAAGTTCAATGCCAATGGAGTTGAGTGGGAAGAAGATCAATACCCCAAGACGAAGTTTGTTCCTCAACAAGAGAAGTATGGCCCCACTTCTTTCAAGGGAACACAAGCTCAAGATGATCTTCCACCACAAGATCACAAGCTAAAAGGCAAGGAAAAGCTTCAAGAAGAAATTGATCCATTTGAAGAAGCACCTAAGGCCATGGTCAAGTGGGTTCCCAGGACTACATCAAGTTCTACTTCATTAAGTACGACTACAACTCCAAGGATTCCCATCAAGTTGATGTGGGTCCTAAAGAAGAAGAACTAGAGAGTTCTTGAGGGTGACTCCGCCAACGTATTTCACTCATATTCATTTTGGCAATTACAAGTGCAATCAACTTCCATATCTTGCACTAGTTCATGGAGTCACAAACCCTCTTGTTGGTAAGACAAGGGACAAGGTAACCTAATGCTTTCATGGACATCATCCTATATGTGTTTCACTCTATGTCTATGGATATCCTTGTGTGTTCCTTGTGGGACTAACCCATGTAGGTATTGAAAGTGCAATTAACTTCAATGGATTGCTCCAAATGATCTGCATCAACATTTTGCATCCACATTTCAACACGTACATGAAGTCATCATCGACAAAACCCAAGGTTAGTTCATCCCTCTAAGGGGGATATCACATCTAGGGGGACCTTTGCTCTAAGAATTGAGCTAAAGCAACTCTAATGGTGTGAACACAACAATGCTTTATGTATAAGTGGTAACCCCACTTGTGCTTAAACGATGAGTGTGACCAACGATCAAATGTTCTCATTTGGCTCCTCACGTCAATATACTCATATATAGATGACCTAGTCACCGCCAATTGCTTATGCTAGAGTGTTTGTGCATGCTTTGCCACATGTTTTATTTGCCATATTATTGTGTGAGCATGTTGGTTGCATAATTTTCTCCATTCGAGGACATCCATTTGTTGCTTTGATCGTTTGGTTTTTATTTTTGCCAAATGGATGGACAAGAATGCCTAAGTACCCCCTCTAGCTATCTATGCTTTTTCTCGTCTCAAACTCTATTCATGCTACATCACAAAGTTTGAACAAAGTCGAATTCGGACCCTCCGAGTGAGGAGCACTCGGAGCCACCGATCCGTCAAGGGCTTAACTTCCAAAACCTCTTAATGCCTTTCGGTCAGACCAACTCACTCCTACTTGGTCTCACCGAACTCATTAAGTTGATCTAGGTTTTCAATCTTGGTGCAACTAATTTGAACAATTCGGTCACACCGAGTTGCAGCAACTGCTAGCAGTTTTGCATCTCGGTGCCACCGAGTCGTTCCACTCGGTCACACCGACAGTGTCTGGGTATATATACCGCTGGTTGAAATTTTGGAAACTCCTCCAAACCACTCGACCGCGCCTCCCAGCACTGCCGCCCCCTTTGGTCTCCGGATCGTGGCCATCGTCGCTAGTGACCTCCTACCGCTAGTCGCTGCCGCCGTCAATGGAATTCTCACCGTAGTTATCGCCGTAGCAAGTTCGTCGCCAAGTTAGGGTACGGATTTGACCCCTTTATGCTTTCCATAACTCCGGTTCTTTCACAAATTACAGTGCCTATGTTCTTACCACGTATGAGATTGATCTATCCACCAAAAGAATTCTATAGAATAGATTTGATGCAAAAACTTAGGGTTAGGTTTCCGCCAAACTCATCTTGGCCAACCGATCTGAGGATCTTGGTCGCACCGACTGGCCCTGGCCATTGCACAAGTACAACTTGGTCTGACCGAAGTGTACTGATCGGTGCGACCGACATCACTTTTCTGTGAAAGCCTAGCATCTCGGAGTCACCGAACTGCATTTCGGTCTGACCGAAACTGTGTGTTTAGACTTTGTTAGTGCTTCAGTGTCACCGAGTTTGTCAAATCGGTAGCTTCGAAATGCTTTCTGCAGAAAACTAAAATTAAGTTTTTGTCTCAATATTTTTGCAAAATAAGCTGCACTTTGTGATGCTCATCCACTCTATCTATACCCAACTATTCACAGGGCCAGTTTCAGCAATGTCAGAGGGCAGTGATAGCTAAAACAAGTCTGAAGAGCAGGTCAACCTCAGTGAGGGCACTAGTCCCTCAAGCAGTTATGATGAGGGGAGCAAAAGCACTCCCAGCAACTGGCCTAAGGTAGCCACCAGGACAAGGAAGAAGATAACATCTGAATCCGAGGATGAAGATTTTGTTATGGAGGAGGAAGTGACCTCCAAGAAGAAGGTGCTCAAGAAAGAGTATGCTGTTGCTGCTACCACCAAGCCTGGAATGCAGAAGAAAGCTCCTACTAAGAGAGCTCCAATGTCCAAAGCCAGAGCCTCAACTCAAGAAACCATGGAGTTCACTCTTGAACCAAGAGAGGAAGAGGTTGCTAGAGGAAAGAAGAGGAAGGAGAGAGTCAGAAAGACCATTGCTAGAGTCATTGGCAAACCTTCTATGATGAGAGATTCTGATGAAGATGAGGAGGAAGAGCCTGTTGCATCTCCTACAAAGACTCAGAAGCTCATGGGGGATGCCATATGGACTGGGGCTGCTCCATCTAAGCCCAGGTCTGCCCCAAAGCTTTCAGCTAAAGCTCAAGCTCCCAAACCATCTACACCAAAGAGACCAACAAGGAACATTTCTATTGCTGAGAAGAATAAGGCCCCAATGCGTGAAGCTCAAGAAGAAGAAGAGCCACCAGTGCTCAGAAAACCCAAGCCCAAGATTCCAGATCATAGTGATGATCATCTTGTGGCAGAAAATATGAAGCTAAGAAAGTATGCAGGTCTGAGACTTTGGAGAAAGACTGATCCCTATGCCACCAGGAGGAGAACTGCTATGGACTACTGATTTCACACGAAGGAACAACATGATTTCTATGAGACTATCCTTTTGGCCAAGAAGCCCATTGTCTATGATATGAAGTGGGTTGACTGGAAATACATTGATGAGAATGAGGACTATTTCCCAGGTGTGCATGAGAGCTTCAGAATGAATGAAGTTGACAAGTATGTTGGCCAGAAGTTGACTAAGTGGAACGATGAGATGTTCATGCAATTCTATTCCACTGCTCACTTCTACCCCGATGGAAAGATTGTCTGGATGACTAAAGCTACAAGGTATCAATCAACAATCTCAGAAGGGGCCAAGCCGATCAATGCCCCAAAGGAAGAGGAGAATGACACTGATGTATATGCCAAGCCTAGGAAGGATCACAACTCCATGGCCAACATGTACAAGACTATTCCCGATGATGCCCTGGAGACACACAAGCTTGGATCCATATACTATATGCTGTCTGGTTTGACCACTGTCAACACTATCTTGAGGCACACTCTTTTGCCCAAGTCAGGAGATCATAGAATGATCCGTGGTCACTAAATCAATTTGCTTGACATGTTTGATGTACCTTAGAAGTTCAAGGTGATGAGCTTGATTGTTGAGACTGTGAAGAGAACAGCTACTGATCAGAAGAGATCTTGTGGATATGCCCCTCACATTCAAATGTTGATCAATTCCAAGATGGGAACCTGATAGAGGCAAAGGTGTCCCGTCTTTCGATGAGATGATGGATATCGCTTTGGTGGAAGTCGACTTTGACGATCCGAATACGAACGTGCGATGACGTTGCGCCTTAGCAATCGCTAAACCAACTCCGAGAGGTTATTGACCACGCCGGAGCACGATCAACCTGACCACGAGGGTCTGTTTCCTGCGAGCAAACGAAGAACAAGCAAGAAACTGAGATTGCAATCTGGATATTGCGAATATAAGATGAAAGCTTTATTGATCAAGGTGGGGTTCTGTGACGCCTTTGTCTGGTCGTTGAACACAAACGAAGTACGCGAAGTTGCAGCTATGGCGAACTTTTAATCTAACCAAAACCCAAAGTCTAAACGACGCCCTAAGGGCTGTATATATTGAGGAAGAGGGGGGAATTTCGTGGCCCTTAGGGAAGGGGTCCGAAACCAACCCTATCTCTTGTTTCCCCACACATACGGACTCTAAAAACAGCCTATACTCAAGTATTTCCAAATTACATGGGCCTGGCCCAATAATAAGGTGACGCAGCACCTAGAATAGCCTCTGGACGAAAGTTATGAAGTAGCATCTTGTATATTTCGTCCAAGGCTTCATGCACGCATTATGGTGGCTTCAATGTCCTGAAATCATCACTAGTAACTCCGTTCTTGTCCCCCATGCGCATGCCATCATCTCTATGCTTGTTCTTGCTCCAATGTCCATCCTTCTCAAAGCTAGGCCCTTCATTTGTAAGCAAAACAAATGTATCCAATTTAGGCAGCATCATATTCTCATGAACATTAGAATCATTACCAAGAAACGAAAGTACCTGGTAATTTAATTGGCGTGCGGGAGCTCTAGTAATTGGTCCAGTATGTATAGCAGCAGGGGCTGTGGGTGTAACAATGGTATTGATGTCCTCATCATCCTCCCCTTCTTGAAATGAAGTCGTCCTCGACGGAAGCTCATCTCCCTCACCCAAATAAGGCTTCAAATCTGCAATGTTAAAAGTGGGACTAACCCCAAAATCTGCAGGCAGCTCAAGTTTATATGCATTATCATTTATTTTCACTAACACCTTAAAAGGACCATCAGCACGTGGCATTAGCTTTGATTTGCGCAAATCAGGAAATCTATCCTTACGCAAATGTAACCAAACAAGATCTCCAGGTGCAAACACAACATGTTTTCTACCCTTATCTCCAGCAAGTTTATATTTAGCATTCATACGCTCAATGTTTTCCTTAGTTAACTCATGCATTTTTAAGATCAATTCAACACGTTGTTTAGCATCAAAATTAACCTTCTCCGAAGATGGAAGAGGCAACAAATCAATAGGTGCACGAGGTAGGAAACCATACACAATTTCAAAAGGGCACATCTTAGTAGTAGAATGCAATGAACGATTATAAGCAAACTCAATATGAGGCAAGCATTCTTCCCACATTTTCTTATTATTATTCAAAACAGCCCTAAGCATAGTAGACAATGTTCTATTGACTACTTCAGTTTGTCCATCAGTTTGGGGGTGACAAGTAGTACTAAAAAGCAGTTTAGTCCCCAACTTAGCCCATAAACATCTCCAAAAGTGGCTAAGAAATTTAGTATCACGATCTGAAACAATAGTATTTGGCACACCATGCAAACGAATAATTTCACGGAAGAACAAATCAGCAACATTAACAGCATCATCGCTTTTATGACATGGTATAAAGTGTGCCATTTTTGAGAATCTATCCACGACAACAAATATGCTATCCCTCCCCTTCTTTGTTCGTGGTAAACCTAAAACAAAGTCCATAGATATATCCTCCCAAGGAACACTAGGTACAGGCAAAGGCATATATAAACCATGAGGATTGAGTCGTGACTTAGCTTTTTGACATGTAGTGCAGCGAGCAACAAAACGCTCAACATCCCGTCTCATCTTTGGCCAAAAGAAATGTGTAGCAAGTACGTCCTCCGTCTTCTTCACGCCAAAGTGTCCCATTAATCCTCCTCCATGCGCCTCCAGCAACAACAAAAGACGAAGAGAGCTAGCTGGAATGCATAGCTTGTTAGCACGGAACACAAATCCATCATTAACGACAAACTTGTTCCAGGTTCTTCCTTCTTTACAATTCTGCAATACATCTTTAAAATCAGCATCATGCACATATTGATCTTTGATGGTCTCCAAACCAAATATTTTGAAGTCAAGTTGTGAAAGCATAGTATAGCGACGAGACAATGCATCAGCAATAACATTTTCTTTACCCTTCTTGTGTTTAATGACATAAGGGAAAGTTTCAATGAATTCAACCCATTTAGCATGTCTACGATTCAGTTTAGCTTGACTTTTAATATGTTTCAAAGATTCATGATCAGAATGTATAACAAATTCTTTGGGCCATAAATAATGTTGCCATGTTTCTAAAGTCCGAACAAGAGCATATAGTTCTTTATCATAAGTAGAATAATTCAGACTAGGCCCACTCAATTTTTCAGAAAAGTATGCAACAGGTTTACCATCTTGTAATAACACACCTCCTAATCCAATTCCACTAGCATCACATTCAAGCTCAAAAGTCTTATTAAAATCAGGAAGTTGGAGTAAAGGAGCATGTGTCAACTTATCTTTCAATACCGTGAAGGCTTCTTCCTGTGCGGTACCCCAAACAAAAGGCACATCCTTCTTTGTAAGCTCGTTGAGAGGTGCAGCAATGGTGCTAAAATCTCTCACAAAACGCCTATAGAAACCAGCGAGTCCAAGAAAACTTCGCAGTTGTGTGACCGTTTTGGGCTGCGGCCAACTCTCAATAGCTTCAATCTTGGCTTTATCAACTTCAGTTCCCTGTGGAGTAACAACATAGCCAAGAAAAGATACTCGGTCGGTGCAAAAGGTGCACTTCCCAAGGTTACCAAACAAACGTGCATCACGTAGGAGCAATAAAAACAGCACATAAATGTTCCAAATGTTCTTCCAAAGATTTGCTATAAATCAGTATATCATCAAAATAGACTACCACAAATCGTCCAATGAAAGCACGTAAAACTTCGTTCATTAGTCTCATGAAAGTACTAGGTGCATTAGTTAACCCAAAAGGCATGACTAACCACTCATATAAACCAAACTTAGTTTTAAATGCAGTTTTCCATTCATCTCCCAATTTCATACGAATTTGATGGTATCCACTACGCAAATCAACTTTGGAGAATATTGTAGAGCCACTCAATTCATCAAGCATATCATCTAGCCTAGGAATAGGATGACGATAACGAATAGTAATATTATTAATGCCTCTACAATTAACACACATACGCGACGTACCATCCTTTTTAGGCACTAGTATAATAGGAACAACACAAGGACTAAGAGATTCGCGTATATAACCTTTATCGAGCAGCTCCTGTACTTGACGCATAATCTCCTTCGTCTCCTCTGGATTGGTACGGTATGGTGCACGGTTGGGTAGCGATGCACCGGGAATTAAGTCAATTTGATGCTCAATCCCTCGAATAGGTGGTAATCCCGGTGGCACGTCTTGTGGGAAGACGTCAGCGAACTCCTGCAAAATGTTAGTGACAGCAGGGGGCAAAGAGGAAGGCACGTCCTCGAATGAAAATAATGCCTCTTTGCACACAAAAGCATAGCAAACAGATTTGCTGAAATCTAGCTCATCAATATCAGATTTTGTGGCAAGTAAACATGCACTTTTCAATTTAATTTAAGAAACAACACTAGATGGTTTATTATTAAGTTTCATTTGTTGCTCAAATTCTTTTGCCACAATCTGATTGTCACTCTTATTTTTCTCCTGTTTTGCTTTATTAGCTCTATTAATGTCATCTTTCAAAATGGAATCAGGAGTCATAGGAAGCAAAGTAATATTTTTATCCTTATGAACAAGAGTATACTGATTATTTCTACCATGGTGTATAGAATTTTTATCAAATTGCCATGGTCTACCAAGTAATAAGGAACATGCTTGCATGGGTACCACATCACAGTCAACATAATCAGCATATGTAGAGATACTAAAATGCACACGAACAGTACGTGTTACCTTAACCTTGCCGCTGTTGTTGAACCATTGGATGTAGTAAGGATGTGGATGTGGTCTTGGGGTGAGAGATAGTTTCTCCACCATCTCCATGCTAGCCAAGTTGTTACAGCTCCCTCCATCTATGATGACGCGAACAGAACGTTCCTTCACAACTCCCTTTGTATGGAACAAATTATGCCTCTGATTTTGCTCTGCTTGTGTGACCTGCACACTCAAAACACGTTGAGCAACTAAACATTCATACCTGTCAGCGTCTTCAGGAGCCATGTATTGCATCTCATTTTCAGAATCATCTCCACCATGTTCTTCACGTGTAATAAGAGCCAAAGTCTCCTCATCATAGTCACTAGCGGAGTCATACCCACCATCCTCAGTAGTAATCATCACACGCTGAGATTTGCATTCTCTCGCATAATGTCCTCTTGCCTTACAACGACGACAAATAATATCACTTGTGTGCCCTGTTGACGCCACGGAAGAAGAAGAGCTCTGCGCAGGCCCGGCAGGTGTGCTCTTGGCAGAGACTGGTGGTTGTGCCTGCTTTCTTGTATCATGGCTGGAGGTGGCACCTAATGGAGGTGATGGTGAAGTGGAAGTAGAGGATGCACGTGGTGTCCATGATGAAGGTCGACCTGCAGAAAAGTTAGTTCGCGCTAATGCCTGTCGATCCTGCACTTCACGTTCAGCTTTACAAGCAAGATGGAATAAACGAGTGATATTATTATAATCCTTATACTCTAGAATGGTCTGAATCTCTTTATTTAATCCACCCATAAAACATGCAAGCATAGCTTCATTCTCCTCAACAATACCACATCTAATCATGCCAGTTTGTAATTCCTGATAATATTCTTCTACAGAATTTTTCCCTTGTCTTAAGCGCTGCAATTTTTGAAGTAATTCACGTTGATAATATGGTGGAACCCAACGAGTACGCATAGCAGTTTTCAAAGCAGCCCAAGTAGCTGGAACAGGATATCATCTACAATGTTCAGACCACCAAACACATGCAAAGCTAGTGAAAGCACAAACAGCAGCAGGAACACGTCTCTCCTCAGGATATTGTAGACATGTAAATCGTTGTTCAGTTTCTAACTCCCAAGTAAGATATATATCAGGAACATATCTACCCTCAAATGGTGGAATATTCAATTTCAGTTTAGGGAGATGGTCATGATCTCGTACCTGAGGTGGTGGTGCCGGCCTACCGTTGCGAATATATACCTGAGGTCGACTTGCTGGTGGTGGTGTTGGTGGCTGCACGTAGTTCTGATTTTGATCAACCTCATCCTCATAATCGCCCGCATAATCGTCATCCTCCTCAGCCGTCGCAGTAGCAGGAGCCAAAGAAGCATCAACAGTAGGTGCAGCGGCACCCGAATTTTGACCAGTCTCAATTGGAACGCGCTGTGCTCATCCCACTTGATTTGGAAGGCGGCGTTGGAGATGTGGTTGTTGTTGTTGTAGAGGTGCGACATAGGCAGTCGGTGGTGGTTGGGGAAGACGCTTGAGTAATTCAGTAAACTTGTTATCCAGCTTTGTCTCGAACGACTTCTCCACGGCATCTATCTTCTCCATAGCCTCTTCAAATCTGTTTAGCACATCTCCCACCTGGCCACTCATCATTTGCTGAAATTTATCATGCAACTCCTTGTTCGTCATGTTCTCCCAATCAGTCTGATCGGCTTGTGATCCTGCCATGGTTAGCAGCAATAGAAACACAAAAGAATATGATCCTACAGACTACTAGGAAGTGGTATTGATGGTGGTGTGTCACAAATCCTTCAAGCGAATCTCAAATTCTTACCAGTTCTTACCCAGCAGCAGGTGGTGATCGGCAACCGTTGTAGTCAAAACTCTCAAAGCTTGGATAGAGCGATTACCAGGGAGAGTCAAACGCACGACGTAGATGTATGTGGAGCTGGGAAGGCTTATAATATGGTAGCAAAAAGGGCTAGCAATAATCAATTCAGATATGCAAAGTTGAATAAACGCTCAACGACGGTACTGTGCTGGTCCTAGGCTAGACCGTGCTAGAGACGCGAGCCTAGAACAATAACAAAATCATGGCGCTGCACGTAAACAAGGGAAAAGCACTCTGGAAATTTTTTTTTGCTCTTTTTTTTGCGAAAAATCACTATAATGGCGAGTGTCTCAAAACTCTTCCCAGGTCAAACTGACAGGATAGGCACAAAATTTTTTTGACTATTTTTTTCGGAAATCAGGGTAGCGACGACGAAAAAGTGCGACAAAAAACCACTATGATGGCGAGTGTCTCAAAACACTCCCCGGGACCTAAAAATAGGATAGGGAAAAAATATTTTTGGTCACCGAAATTTTGGCCTAAAAACTGCCCGGGGGTCTCCAGACTCTTTTTTTTCCGAGACCTACTCAGGCAAGGAAACACGAAACGAAAAATAGATGGATCTCTAAAACAAACCGAATATGAAAAGAACTCGGATATGTTGTGGATATCTGGTGGTAGGATATGGCAGCGGTGGTGGTATATGGTAGCGGTGGTGGTATATGGATACGGATCGGTGTTGGTATATGGATACAGATTGGTGGTGGTATATGGATACGGATTCAGAGCGGTGGCGGATAAGCAATGGTGGTAGATGGCAAGGCGATGATGATGGTGCGGCGGCGGCGTGACAACTTATGACCAGAACTCGAAACTCTAAAAGACTAGACTCTAAGACCAGCAACTTGACACGACGATGCAACCGCAAATTCAACAAAGCAAAAACCCTAAAAAGATTATGCAAAGGCTCAGATTGGTTCGGATATGATGAACTAACCCTAACTTTTTGTGTGTGGCTTTTTCGTGGACAGTAGGTATGAAGAACAGACTCGATCTAAACTACGAAAAACTGTAAAATCTCACCGAGCAACCTGGAAATCTGATACCACTTGATAGAGGCAAAGGTCTCCCGTCTTTCGATGAGATGATGGATATCGCTTTGGTGGAAGTCAACTTTGACGATCCGACTACGAACGTGCGATGACGTCGCGCCTTAGCAATCGCTAAACCAACTCCGAGAGGTTATTGACCACGCCGGAGCACGATCAACCTGACCACGAGGGTCTGTTTCCTGCGAGCAAATGAAGAACAAGCAAGAAACTGAGATTGCAATCTGGATATTGCGAATATAAGATGAAAGCTTTATTGATCAAGGTGGGGTTCTGTGACGCCTTTGTCTGGTCGTTGAACACAAACGAAGTACGCGAAGTTGCAGCTATGGCGAACTTTTAATCTAAACAAAACCCAAAGTCTAAACGACGTCCTAAGGGCTGTATATATGGAGGAAGAGGGGGGAATTTCGTGGCCCTTGGGGAAGGGGTCCGAAACCAACCCTATCTCTTGTTTCCCCACACATACGGACTCTAAAAATAGCCTATACTCAAGTATTTCGAAATTACATGCGCCTGGCCCGATAATAAGGTGACGCAGCACCTAGAATAGCCTCTGGACGAAAGTTATGAAGTAGCATCTTGTATATTTCGTCCAAGGCTTCATGCACGCATTATGGTGGCTTCAATGTCCTGAAATCATCACTTGTAACTCCGTTCTTGTCCCCCATGCGCATGCCATCATCTCCATGCTTGTTCTTGCTCCAATGTTCATCCTTCTCAAAGCTAGGCCCTTCATTTGTAAGCAAAACAAATGTATCCAATTTAGGCAGCATCATATTCTCATGAACATTAGAATCATTACCAAGAAACGAAAGTACCTGGTAATTTAATTGGCGTGCGCGAGCTCTAGTAATTGGTCCAGTATGTATAGCAGCAGGGGCTGTGGGTGTAACAATGGTATTGATGTCCTCATCAGAACCGGGACATATCTTCTTGATAGAGAGCATCTTCCCCTAAGACCAGATTTTGAGGACAACGAGGTTGTCATGGATGCATCCCATCGTACTTGTGCAGAAGCCCAGGAGAAGAGAGAGAAAGCAAAGGCTATAAAAACAGCAAAGGCAGCAAGTGCACCAGATGCTTCCACAGTGATGCTCAAGACCAAGCAAGATCAACTCAGTTACCTACTTGAGGCTATAGTGAGAATTGAGAAGGGCTTGGCCACCCTGACTCAAAATCAAGAAAGTCTTGAGAGGATCATTGAGGCTAAATTCCATGACCTAGATGTGAAGGTCACTGAGATACAGACCACCATGGAGAAGCTCCAAGAAGAAGCTGAGGACAGGGAGGATAGACCAACCACAGATACTTTCCAGAGAGTGCCAAGGGCACAAAGGTCATCAGCAGTGCTAGTTGTCAGAGACTCCAGGACTACTATTTCAGCACCTGCAGCAACTGCCACGGTTGCACCTCCAGTGTCAACCTCTCCAGCTCCACAGGCCTCTGCCAAAGCTTTTGCTGATGCCCTCCTCTCCACGCCATCTATGCACACTGGAGCAACAAGCCAGAAGACCTCTTTAGGAGCTCCCGGAGATCGTGCCTAGAGTGCCGCATAGCACTATACGTTTTCAAACAAGGTAACTTGTTGCCAAAGGTGGAGAAAGTGTATAGATCATTAGGCTTCGAGAGAGTGTGTGTGTGTGTGTGTCTTTTGCCTTTTATTTGCTTCTCTTGCTAGTTTGATCGTTTGGTTGTTTGATTTCCATGCTACTATTTGTGTTATGCTCGTGAGATACCTATGCGATCATGTGTTTGATCATAATATGCCTTAATGTGTGCTTGCACGATTATATTCATGAATTTGTGTATGATCAATAACTTCTACCCTTGGCGATGAGTGCGTGTTATCTAACTCTTATCATTTTGAACGCTCCACCAAGATGTATGTGACATGGAAGAGTGACCCATGATCCTAATTGATTGCGTATTTGCATTCAAAAGCAAATTTTAAATAATGCACAAACTTAGGAGGAGCTCTTGCTTATCACATACTTCTCAAAGGGGCAACGTATTTCACTCATATTATCATTTGTTGAAGCTTTGATCTATATGTTGTCATCAATTACCAAAAAGGGGGAGATCGAAAGTCCAACTAATTCCCAGCTGGTTTTGGTAATTCGTAACAACATACAACTCATTGAACTAATATCCATTCAAGTTAAATATTTTAAAAAGTTCAATGATTGGCATTGATGAGGACATCAATATCATTGTTACACCCACAACCACTGCTGCTATACATACTGGACCAATTACTAGAGCTCGCGCACGCCAATTAAATTACCAGGTACTTTCGTTTCTTGGTAATAATTCTAATGTTCATGAGAATATGATGTTGCCTAAATTGGATACATTTGTTTTGCTTACAAATGAAGGGCCTAGCTTTGAGAAGGATGAACATTGGAGCAAGAACAAGCATGGAGATGATGGCATGCGCATGGGGAACAAGAACGGAGTTACAAGTGATGATTTCAGGACGTTGAAGCCACCATAATGCGTGCATGAAGCCTTGGACGAAATATACAAGATGCTACTTCATAACTTTCGTCCAGAGGCTATTCTAGGTGCTGCGTCACCTTATTATTGGGCCAGGCCCATGTAATTTCGAAATACTTGAGTATAGGCTGTTTTTAGAGTCCATATGTGTGGGGAAACAAGAGATAGGGTTGGTTTCGGACCCCTTCCCCAAGGGCCACGAAATTCCCCCCTCTTCCTCCATATATACAGCCCTTAGGGCGTCGTTTAGACTTTGGGTTTTGTTTAGATTAAAAGTTCGCCATAGCTGCAACTTCGCGTACTTCGTTTGTGTTCAACGACCAGACAAAGGCGTCACAGAACCCCACCTTGATCAATAAAGCTTTCATCTTATATTCGCAATATCCAGATTGCAATCTCAGTTTCTTGCTTGTTCTTCATTTGCTCGCAGGAAACAGACCCTCGTGGTCAGGTTGATCGTGCTCCGGCGTGGTCAATAACCTCTCGGAGTTGGTTTAGCGATTGCTAAGGCACGACGTCCTCGCACGTTCGTAGTCGGATCGTCAAAGTCGACTTCCACCAAAGCGAAATCCATCATCTCATCGAAAGACGGGACACCTTTGCCTCTATCAAGTGGTATCAGATTTCCAGGTTGCTCGGTGAGATTTTACAGTTTTTCGTAGTTTAGATCGAGTCTGTTCTTCATACCTATAGTCCACGAAAAAGCCAAAAAAAAAATTAGGGTTAGTTCATCCCATCCGAACCAATCTGAGCCTTGCATAATCTTTTCTGTATTTGCTTTGTTGAATTTGCGGTTGCATCGTCGTGTTCAGTTGCTGGTCTTAGCGTCTAGTCTTTTAGAGTTTCGAGTTCTGTTCACAAGTTGTCACGCCGTCGCCGCACCATCATCATCGCCCCTGCCATCTACCACCACCGCTCTGAATCCGTATCCATATACCACCACCAATCCGTGTCCATATACCACCACCGATCCATATCCATATACTACCACCGCTGCCATATACCACCACCATATATCCACCACCAATCCGAGTTCCTTGCTTATTAGGTTTGTTTTCGGGATCAATCTAGATTCCGATTCGTGTTTCCTTGCCGGAGTAGGTTTCGGAAAAAAAAAGAGTCGGGTAGCCACGCTCCGTTTAGGCCCAAAATTTTTCGAAAACGCATTTTTCGAAAAAATTTCTGGCTATCCTATTTTTAGGTGTTTCTGAGTGTTTTGAGACAGGTGCCATTATAGGAAGTTTTTTTTGACCCGTTTCCAGTTTTTGGGTCCGGGCAGTCGAAAAAAAAAAATTGGTCGAAAAAATTTCGTGCCCATCCTGTCAGTTTGAGCTAGGAAGAGTTTTGAGACACTCGCCATTATAGTGATTTTTCGCAAAAAAAAAAGCAGCGCAAAAAAAAAGAGCGCAAAAAAAAAGAGCGAAAAAAAATATTCAGAGTGTGCTTTTCCCTTGTTTACGTGCCGCGCCGTGATTTTGTTAGTGTTCTAGGCTCGCGTCTCTAGCACAGTCTAGCCTAGGACCAGCACAGTACCGTCGTTGAGCGTTTATTCAACTTTGCATCTCTGAATTGATTATTGCTGACCCTTTTTGCTACCATATTATAAGCCTTCCCAGCTCCACATACATCTACGTCGTGCGTTTGACTCTCCCTGGTAATCGCTCTATCCAAGCTTTGAGAGTTTTTGACTACAACGGTTGCCGATCACCGCCTGCTGCTGGGTAAGAACTGGTAAGAATTTGAGATTTGCTTGACGGATTTGTGACACCCACCACCACCTGATGAGGACATCAATACAATTGTTACACCCACAGCCCCTGCTGCTATACATACTGGACCAGTTACTAGAGCTCGTGCACGCCAACTAAATTACCAGGTACTTTCGTTTCTTGGTAATGATTCTAATGTTCATGAGAATATGATGCTGCCTAAATTGGATACATTTGTTTTGCTTACAAATGAAGGGCCTAGCTTGGAGAAGGATGAACATTGGAGCAAGAACAAGCATGGAGATGATGGCATGCGCAAGGGGAACAAGAACGGAGTTACAAGTGATGATTTCAGGACTTTGAAGCCACCATAATGGGTGCATGAAGCCTTGGACGAAATATACAAGATGCCACTTCATAAATTTCGTCCCGAGGCTATTTTAGGTGCTGCGTCACCTTATTATTGGGCCAGGCCCATGTAATTTCGAAATACATAAGTATAGGCTATTTTTAGAGTCCGTATGTGTGGGGAAACAAGAGATAGGGTTGATTTCGGACCCCTCCACCAAGGGCCACGAAATTCCCCCCTCTTCCTCCATATATACAGCCCTTAGGGCATCGTTTAGACTTTGGGTTTGGTTTAGATTAAAAGTTCGCCATAGCTGCAACTTCGCGTACTTCGTTTGTGTTCAACGACCAGACAAAGGCGTCACAGAACCCCACCTTGATCAATAAAGCTTTCATCTTATATTCGCAATATCCAGATTGCAATCTCAGTTTCTTGCTTGTTCTTCGTTTGCTCGCAGGAAACAGACCCTCGTGGTCAGGTTGATCGTGCTCCGGCGTGGTCAATAACCTCTCGGAGTTGGTTTAGCGATTGCTAAGGCGCGACGTCATCGCACGTTCGTAGTCGGATCGTCAAAGTCGACTTCCACCAAAGCGATATCCATCATCTCATCGAAAGACGGGACACCTTTGCCTCTATCAAGTGGTATCAGATTTCCAGGTTGCTCGGTGAGATTTTACAGTTTTTCGTAGTTTAGATCGAGTTTGTTCTTCATACCTATAGTCCACGAAAAAGCCAAAAAAAATTTAGGGTTAGTTCATCCTATCCGAACCAATCTGAGCCTTTGCATAATCTTTTATGTGTTTGCTTTGTTGAATTTGCGGTTGCATCGTCGTGTCAAGTTGCTGGTCTTAGCGTCTAGTCCTTTAGAGTTTCGAGTTCTGTTCCCAGGTTGTCACGTCGCCGCTGCCATATATCAACACCGCATCATCATCATCGCTGCTGCCATATACCACCACCGCACCAACTTCATCGCCGCTGCCATATACCACCACCACATATTCACCGCCAATCCGAGTCCATATACGCCACCACATATCCGCCGCCATCACGCCAATCCGAGTACACCTGCAACATATATCCGCCACTAGTCCGAGTTCCACCAGATTCATCTCCGCCACCAGTCCGAGTTCCACCAGATTCATCTCCGCCACCAGTCCTAGTCCAAGTCCAGTATTTTGTTACTCTGTTTTGTTCCAGATCACGCCATACTCCGAGTCGTGACAGAGAAGGACTCCCAAACTTTTGTGTTACCCGCAGTAGAAAAATAGTTCCAGTTTCAAAAAAAAAGTCTGGAAAATTCTGGCTAGGCAGTTTTTAGACCATTTGTAGACTTTTTCGAAAAAAATTTGTTGCGGAGCAAAAAAAAGAGGAAAAAAAGTGCAAAAATAAAGTGAAAAAAAATCAGAGTGTGCTCCTCACTTGTTTACGTGCAGCGCCGTGATTTTGTTAGTGTTCTAGGCTCGCGTCTCTAGCACGGTCTAGCCTAGGACCAGCACAGTACCGTCGTTGAGCGTTTATTCAACTTTGCATATCTGAATTGATTATTGCTGACCCTTTTTGCTACCATATTATAAGCCTTCCCAGCTCCACATACATCTACGTCGTGCGTTTGACTCTCCCTGGTAATCGCTCTATCCAAGCTTTGAGAGTTTTGACTACAACGGTTGCCGATCACCACCTGCTGCTGGGTAAGAACTGGTAAGAATTTGAGATTCGCTTGAAGGATTTGTGACACACCACCATCACCACCACTTCCTAGTAGTCTGTAGGATCATATTCTTTTGTGTTTCTATTGCTGCTAACCATGGCAGGATCACAAGCCGATGAGACTAATTGGGAAAACATGACGAACAAGGGGTTGCATGATAAATTTCAGCAAATGATGAGTGGCCAGGTGGGAGATGTGCTAAACAGATTTGAAGAGGCTATGGAGAAGATAGATGCCGTGGAGAAGTCGTTTGAGACAAAGCTGGATAACAGGTTTAATGAATTGCTCAAGCGTCTTCCCCAACCATCACCGGCTGCACCTGTCGCACCTCTACAACAACAACAACCACATCTCCAACGCCGCCTTCCAAAAAGTGGGACGAGCACAGCGCGTTCCAATTGAGACTGGTCAAAATTCGGGTGCCGCTGCACCTACTGTTGATGCTTCTTTGGCTCCTGCTACTACGGCGGCTGAGGAGGATGACGATTATGCGGGCGATTATGAGGATGAGGTTCATCAAAATCAGAACTACGTGCAGCCACCAGCACCACCTCCAGCAGGCCGACCTCAGGTATATATTCGCAACGGTAGGCCTGCACCACCACCTCAGGTACGAGATCATGACCATGTTCCTAAACTGAAATTGAATATTCCACCATTTGAGGGTAGATACATTCCTGATGTATATCTTACTTGGGAGTTAGAAACTGAACAACGTTTTACATGTTTACAATATCCCGAGGAGAGACGGGTTGCTGCTGCTGTTTGTGCTTTCACTAGTTTTGCATGTGTATGGTGGTCTGAACATTGTAGATTATATCCTATTCCAGCTACTTGGGCTGCTTTGAAAACTGCTATGCGTACTCGTTGGGTTCCACCATATTATCAACGTGAATTGCTTCAAAAACTGCAGCGTTTACGACAAGGGAAAAAGTCTGTAGAAGAATATTATCAGGAATTACAAACTGGCATGATTAGATGTGGTATTGTTGAGGAGAATGAAGCTATGCTTGCACGTTTTATGGGTGGTTTAAATAGAGAGATTCAGACCATTCTAGAGTATAAGGAGTATACTAATATCACTCGTTTATTCCATCTTGCTTGTAAAGCTGAACGTGAAGTGCAGGATCGACAAGCATTGGCGCGAACTAACTTTTCTGCAGGTCGACCTTCATCATGGACACCGCGTGCATCCTCTACTTCCACTGCACCAGCACCTCCATCAGATTCCACCTCCAGCCGTGATACAAGAAAGCAGGCACAACCACCACTATCTGCCAAGAGCGCACCTGCCGGGTCTGCACAGAGCTCTTCTTCTTCCATGGCATCAACAGGGCACACAAGTGATATTATTTGTCGTCGTTGTAAGGGAAGAGGACATTATGCGCGAGAATGCAAATCTCAGCGTGTATTGATTGCTACTGAGGATGGTGGGTATGAGTCCGCTAGTGACTATGATGAGGAGACTTTGGCTCTTATTACACGTGAAGAACATGGTGGAGATGATTCTGAAAATGAGACGCAATACATGGCTCCTGAAGACGCTGACAGGTATGAATGTTTAGTTGCTCAACGTGTTTTGAGTGTGCAGGTCACACAAGCAGAGCAAAATCAGAGGCATAATTTGTTCCATACAAAGGGAGTTGTGAAGGAACGTTTTGTTCGCGTCATCATAGATGGAGGGAGCTGTAACAACTTGGCTAGTATGGAGATGGTGGAGAAACTATCTCTCACCACAAGACCACATCCACATCCTTACTACATCCAATGGTTCAATAACAGCGGCAAGGTTAAGGTAACATGTACTGTTCGTGTGCATTTTAGTATCTCTACATATGCTGATTATGTTGATTGTGATGTGGTACCCATGCAAGCAT
Source organism: Triticum aestivum (assembly GCF_018294505.1). Classification (NCBI taxonomy): domain Eukaryota; kingdom Viridiplantae; phylum Streptophyta; class Magnoliopsida; order Poales; family Poaceae; genus Triticum; species Triticum aestivum. The sequence goes on from NC_057814.1 coordinate 341,759,181, forward strand.
GTTCCTTATTACTTGGTAGACCATGGCAATTTGATAAAAACTCTGTACACCATGGTAGAAACAATCAGTATACTCTTGTTCATAAGGATAAAAATATTACTTTGCTTCCTATGACTCCTGATTCCATTTTGAAAGATGACATTAATAGAGCTAATAAAGGAAAACAGGAGAAAAATAAGAGTGAAAATCAGATTGTGGCAAAAGAATTTGAGCAACAAATGAAACCTAATAATAAATCATCTAGTGTTGTTTCTGAAATATAATTGAAAAGTGCATGTTTACTTGCCACAAAATCTGATATTGATGAGCTAGATTTCAACAAATCTGTTTGCTATGCTTTTGTGTGCAAAGATGCATTATTTTCATTCGAGGACGTGCCTTCCTCTTTGCCCCCTGCTGTCACTAACATTTTGCAGGAGTTCGCTGACGTCTTTCCACAAGACGTGCCACCGGGATTACCACCTATTCGAGGGATTGAGCATCAAATTGACTTAATTCCCGGTGCATCGCTACCCAACCGTGCACCATACCGTACCAATCCAGAGGAGATGAAGGAGATTATGCGTCAAGTACAGGAGCTGCTCGACAAAGGTTATATACGCGAATCTCTTAGTCCTTGTGCTGTTCCTATTATACTTGTGCCTAAAAAGGATGGTACGTCGCGTATGTGTGTTGATTGTAGAGGCATTAATAACATTACTATTCGTTATCGTCATCCTATTCCTAGGCTAAATGATATGCTTGATGAATTGAGTGGCTCTACAATATTTTCCAAAGTTGATTTGCGTAGTGGATACCATCAAATTCGTATGAAACTGGGAGATGAATGGAAAACAACATTTAAAACTAAGTTTGGTTTATATGAGTGGTTAGTCATGCCTTTTGGGTTAACTAATGCACCTAGTACTTTCATGAGACTAATGCACGAAGTTTTACGTGCTTTTATTGGACGATTTGTGGTAGTCAATTTTGATGATATTCTGATTTATAGCAAATCTTTGGAAGAACATTTGGAACATTTACGTGCTGTTTTTATTGCTCTACGTGATGCACGTTTGTTTGGTAACCTTGGGAAGTGCACCTTTTGCACCGACCGAGTATCTTTTCTTGGCTATGTTGTTACTCCACAGGTAATTGAAGTTGATAAAGCCAAGATTGAGGCTATTGAGAGTTGGCCGCGGCCCAAAACGGTCACACAAGTGAGGAGTTTCCTTGGCCTCGCTGGTTTCTATAGGCGTTTTGTGAGAGATTTCAGCACCATTGCTGCACCTCTCAACGAGCATACATAGAAGGATGGGCCTTTTGTTTGGGGTACCGCACATGAAGAAGCCTTCACGGTATTGAAAGATAAGTTGACACATGCTCCTTTACTCCAACTTCCTGATTTTAATAAGACTTTTGAGCTTGAATGTGATGCTAGTGGAATTGGATTAGGAGCTGTGTTATTACAAGATGGTAAACCTGTTGCATACTTTTCTGAAAAATTGAGTGGGCCTAGTCTGAATTATTCTACTTATGATAAATAACTATATGCTCTTGTTCGGACTTTAGAAACATGGCAACATTATTTATGGCCCAAAGAATTTGTTATACATTCTGATCATGAATCTTTGAAACATATTAAAAGTCAAGCTAAACTGAATCGTAGACATGCTAAATGGGTTGAATTCATTGAAACTTTCCCTTATGTCATTAAACACAAGAAGGGTAAAGAAAATGTTATTGCTGATGCATTGTCTCGTCGCTATACTATGCTGTCACAACTTGACTTCAAAATATTTGGTTTGGAGACCATCAAAGATCAATATGTGCATGATGCTGATTTTAAAGATGTTTTGCAGAATTGTAAAGAAGGAAGAACCTGGAACAAGTTTGTCGTTAATGATGGATTTGTGTTCCGTGCTAACAAGCTATGCATTCCAGCTAGCTCTCTTCGTCTTTTGTTGTTGCAGGAGGCGCATGGAGGAGGATTAATGGGACACTTTGGCGTGAAGAAGACGGAGGACGTACTTGCTACACATTTCTTTTGGCCAAAGATGAGACGGGATGTTGAGCGTTTTGTTGCTCGCTGCACTACATGTCAAAAAGCTAAGTCACGACTCAATCCTCATGGTTTATATATGCCTTTGCCTGTACCTAGTGTTCATTGGGAGGATATATCTATGGACTTTGTTTTAGGTTTACCTCGAACAAAGAAGGGGAGGGATAGCATATTTGTTGTCGTGGATAGATTCTCAAAAATGGCACACTTTATACCATGTCATAAAAGCGATGATGCTGTTAATGTTGCTGATTCGTTCTTCCGTGAAATTATTCGTTTGCATGGTGTGCCAAATACTATTGTTTCAGATCGTGATACTAAATTTCTTAGCCACTTTTGGAGATGTTTATGGGCTAAGTTGGGGACTAAACTGCTTTTTAGTACTACTTGTCACCCCCAAACTGATGGACAAACTGAAGTAGTCAATAGAACATTGTCTACTATGCTTAGGGCTGTTTTGAAGAATAATAAGAAAATGTGGGAAGAATGCTTGCCTCATATTGAGTTTGCTTATAATCATTCATTGCATTCTACTACTAAGATGTGCCCTTTTGAAATTGTGTATGGTTTCCTACCTCGTGCACCTATTGATTTGTTGCCTCTTCCATCTTCGGAGAAGGTTAATTTTGATGCTAAACAACGTGCTGAATTGATCTTAAAAATGCAAGAGTTAACTAAGGAAAACATTGAGCGTATGAATTCTAAATATAAACTTGCTGGAGATAAGGGTAGAAAACATGTTGTGTTTGCACGTGGAGATCTTGTTTGGTTACATTTGCGTAAGGATAGATTTCCTGATTTGCGCAAATCAAAGCTAATGCCACGTGCTGATGGTCCTTTTAAGGTGTTAGAGAAAATAAATGATAATGCATATAAACTTGAGCTGCCTGCAGATTTTGGGGTTAGTCCCACTTTTAACATTGCAGATTTGAAGCCTTATTTGGGTGAGGGAGATGAGCTTCCGTCGAGGACGACTTCATTTCAAGAAGGGGAGGATGATGAGGACATCAATATCATTGTTACACCCACAGCCCCTGCTGCTATACATACTGGACCAATTACTAGAGCTCGCGCACGCCAATTAAATTACCAGGTACTTTCGTTTCTTGGTAATGATTCTAATGTTCGTGAGAATATGATGCTGCCTAAATTGGATACATTTGTTTTGCTTACAAATGAAGGGCCTAGCTTTGAGAAGGATGAACATTGGAGCAAGAACAAGCATGGAGATGATGGCATGCGCATGGGGAACAAGAACGGAGTTACAAGTGATGATTTCAGGACGTTGAAGCCACCATAATGCATGCATGAAGCCTTGGACGAAATATACAAGATGCTACTTCATAACTTTCGTCCGGAGGCTATTCTAGGTGCCGCGTCACCTTATTATTGGGCCAGGCCCATGTAATTTCGAAATACTTGAGTATAGGCTATTTTAGAGTCCGTATGTGTGGGGAAACAAGAGATATGGTTGGTTTCGGACCCCTTCCCCAAGGGCCACGAAATTGCCCCCTCTTCCTCCATATATACAGCCCTTAGGGCGTCGTTTAGACTTTGGGTTTTGTTTAGATTAAAAGTTCGCCCTAGCTGCAACTTCGCGTACTTCGTTTGTGTTCAACGACCAGAGAAAGGCGTCACAGAACCGCACCTTGATCAATAAAGCTTTCATCTTATATTCGCAATATCCAGATTGCAATATCAGTTTCTTGCTTGTTCTTCGTTTGCTCACAGGAAACAGACCCTCGTGGTCAGGTTGATCGTGCTCCGGCGTGGTCAATAACCTCTCGGAGTTGGTTTAGCGATTGCTAAGGCGCGACGTCATCGCACGTTCGTAGTCGATCGTCAAAGTCGACTTCCACCAAAGCGATATCCATCATCTCATCGAAAGACGGGACACCTTTGCCTCTATCAGGCATGGCATGGACTAGAGATGTGGACCCCTCAAAATGCCAAGGACAAAGATTGGCAAAAGCTCAAGACTCTTCATTTCTATTTTAGTGATCCAAGATCACATTGAGTCCATAGGAAAACCAATACTATTAAAAGGGTATGAGGTGTTGCTTAATGGTCTACTTACTCAAAGTGCTTAGTGATATTGCTCCCAAAACCCTCAGCCACTTTCTCATTTCCACATATGTCCAAAACTCGAAGTCAAACTCGGCCCCATCGAAATGACCCATCCGACGCCACTGAGTTCAGTTGACATAGCTACTACCGGAAACCCTAGGCAATTCGGTCACACCGATACGGATCTCGGTCTCACCGAGATGGCCCTGCAAACTCTGTGTTGCCTGTTGTAATTATTTCGGTCTCACCGAAATGTGCAATCGGTCCCACCGAGTTTGCTTGACCATGTCTTTGTTTACTCTTTGCTGAAATCGATCTCACCAGTTCAAGCAATCGGTCTCACTGAGACGAGGTTTTGCCTAGCCCTAGCACATCGGTCCCACCGAGTTGTTCTAGTCGGTCCCACTGAGATTCCTAACGTTCACATTTTGAACTGAATCGGTCTCACCGAGTTCTTCTATTCGGTCTGACCGAGTTGGGTGAAATGTGTGTAATGGTTGGATTTTGTGTGGTGGCTATATATACCCCTCCACCCCTTCTCCATATGAGAGAGAGCCATCAGATCATGCCTACACTTCCACCACTCATTTTCTGAGAGAGAACCACCTACTCATGTGTTGAGACCAAGACATTCCAATCCAACCACAAGAATATTGATCTCTAGCCTTCCCCAAGTTGCTTTCCACTCAAATCATCTTTCCACCATAGCCAAATCTGTGAGAGAGAGTTCAGTGTTGGGGAGACTATCATTTGAAACACAAGAGCAAGGAGTTCATCATCAACACACCATCTATTACCTTTTGGAGAGTGGTTTCTCCTAGATTGGTTAGGTGTCGCTTGGGAGCCTCCTACAAGATTGTGGAGTTGAACCAAGAAGTTTGTAAGGGCAAGGAGATCGCCTACTTCGTGAAGATCTACCCGAGTGAGGCAAGTCCTTCATGGGTGATGGCCATGGTGGGATCAAGGTTGCTTCTTCATGGACCCTTCGTGGGTGGAGCCCTCCGTGGACTCGCGCAACCGTTACCCTTCGTGGGTTGAAGCCTCCATCAATGTGGACGTACGATAGCACCACCTATCAAAACCATGCCAAAAATCTCCGTGTCGACATTGCGTTTGCCTTCTCCAAATCCTTCCCTTTACCTTCATATGCATTGATTTACTTTCTGCTGCTACACTCTTAGAATTGCGTGTGTAGGTTGATTGCTTGACTTGTACTAGTTGCTAAAATCCGCCGACACTTAAAATTGGGAAAATTATAGATTTTTATTTGGTCAAGTAGTTTAATCACCCCCCTCTAGACCTACTTTCGATCCTACACATACTCAACATCAACTAAAAACAAAGGATATAAATGACAATAGTGCTCTCTAGCTGGTGCTTTTGATAAGAAGATGATGACTCAACAATAAAAGTAAATAGATAGGCCCTTCGTAGAGGGAAGCAGGGATTTGCAAAGGTGCCAGAGCTCGAAGCTTTTAAAACAGAGATGAATATAATTTTGAGAGGCATGCTTTCATTGTCAACATAACAACCAAGAGATCTCACTATCTTCCATCACTACAAAAAAGACACATCCATGACATTTTGGCCTGAACGATTTTTTTTCCTGTCATGCTTATGACACTTCTGTGATGATAATTGTGACAAAACCCGGTATCATCATAGATGTGGTGGGCTCCTACTTCTATGACAAAAAATCATGACAGAAAATGGGCTTTTCGTCCTGGGCGGGCCGGAGATGCACCTGCATGACATTCTTTAGGCCGTGATGATGGAGAAAATCGTGGTAGAAGCGAGGGCGAAGAAAATATCAGGGATTTCCCGGTTACGGTGGGTGGTTGAGGCCGAGAGATGCAGTATGGTTTGCGTGTTTCTCTCATACGCGCGCGTGGTGCGAGCCGTGTCGCTATAACTGAACCCGAGCGATCTCCTGCTGCTACGTACCGAAGCCGACCGATCAATCCCTTCGCTCCTAACTGAACCCGACAGAGACTCCTTCGCTCCTGACTGAACCTGATCAATCGCTGCTGCTGCATGCTTACAGAAGCCGATCGAACCCCTGTGCGAGACGTAGCTAGCCGGTTGGGTTGCCTCTGGATGAACAGTGCCTGTTGCTGCCGCGCGTGCGATACGTAGAATGAGTCGAGGCGTGGTGTGAGTCGAGCTGGTTGGGTTGGCTGTGGATGAACAGTTCCCGGTGGGGGTTGGATGAACAGGACCCTGGTCGTGTGTAGGCGGTTGCCGTTGGATGAACATGACCCCGTGGTATATAGTACGCGGTTGCCACTGGATGATTAGGAGCCCAAGGAGGCCGCCACACACCCCAGTCAGTTGGGGATGCATGAACATGACCCTGTGGAGGCTGGTTGAACTAAAGCCGGTGGATGCTGGATGAACAATAGCCCTTGGATGAACAGTGTCTGGTGGAGGCTGGAGACGGTGGATGGACAGTAGCAGGTGGAGGATGGAGGAAGTCGACAGTGGATGAACAGTAGCTCGTGGAGTCCCGTTTTGCGGTACGCCACACCCCTCCCGATGAATAGGGCCCCGTTTCGACCGTAGGCGGTCAAAGAGAAGTCTGTTTCCTCCGTTTTGCGGTACGCCACACCCCCTCCCGATCAGCGGGACCCCGTTTCGACCGTAGGAGCTTGAACAGAAGTCCGTTTCCACTGTTTTGTGGTATGTCAGACCCTTCCCGATGAACAGGACCCCGTTTCGACCATACGCGGTTGAACAGAAGGCCCGTTTCCTCCGTTCTGCGGTACGCCAGACCTCGTTTCGGCTGTTCCGTCCAAGCCTGTTGGCTCCCGATGAACATGACGTGTTTCGACCTAGTGGGCTTCGCTCCCGATGAACATGACGCATTCCGACCCTGTCACTTTGCTCTCGGTGAAGATGACGCTATTTCCTCCATTCCGACCCAGCGGATTAGCTGCCGATGAACAGGACGACATCGCTGCCGTCCGTTGCCTCTCCATGTACACGAGCCCTGGCCGTACGTATGCGCGAGTACGTGTTCGAGACGCCGCCCTTATGTACATACGTAGCCGTATTTAATTTCTTGCAGCGTGGCTGTACGTACGTGTACACGATATATATAGACGGGACTGCGTGACATGCTACGTCCGCGCCTCTACTACGACACATGCATCTCCTTACTCGGACACGGTTCATCACTGCAGAGAGACCGATCGACCAATATGTACGTACACGTTCGCGACAGGACAGACAACCCGACGTATGGTTCGACCTGGTGGGACCCAGCTGTCAGGGAGGATAAGGAGGCACTTCCTTCCGTGCGAAGATATAGCTGGTGGGTGATACGTCTCCAACGTATCTATAATTTTTGATTGTTCCATGCTATTATGTTATCTGTTTTGGATGTTTTATATGCATTAATATGCTATTTTATATGATGATGAGGACATCAATACCATTGTTACACCCACAGCCCCTGCTGATATACATACTGGACCAATTACTAGAGCTCGCGCACGCCAATTAAATTACCAGATACTTTCGTTTCTTGGTAATGAATCTAATGTTCATGAGAATATGATGCTGCCTAAATTGGATACATTTGTTTTGCTTACAAATGAAGGGCCTAGCTTTGAGAAGGATGAACATTGGAGCAAGAACAAGCATGGAGATGATGGCATGCGCATGGGGGACAAGAACGGAGTTACAAGTGATGATTTCAGGACATTGAAGCCACCATAATGCGTGCATGAAGCCTTGGACGAAATATTCAAGATGCTACTTCATAACTTTCGTCCAGAGGCTATTCTAGGTGCTGCGTCACCTTATTATTGGGCCAGGCCCATGTAATTTCGAAATACTTGAGTATAGGCTATTTTTAGAGTCCGTATGTGTGGGGAAACAAGAGATAGGGTTGGTTTCGGACCCCTTCCCCAAGGGCCACGAAATTCCCCCCTCTTCCTCCATAACCCTTAGGGCGTCGTTTAGACTTTGGGTTTTGTTTAGATTAAAAGTTCGCCATAGCTGCAACTTCGCGTACTTCGTTTGTGCTCAACGACCAGACAAAGGCGTCACAGAACCCCACCTTGATCAATAAAGCCTTCATCTTATATTCGCAATATCCAGATTGCAATCTCAGTTTCTTGCTTGTTCTTCGTTTGCTCGCAGGAAACAGACCCTCGTGGTCAGGTTGATCGTGCTCCGGCGTGGTCAATAACCTCTCGGAGTTGGTTTAGCGATTGCTAAGTCGCGACGTCATCGCACGATCGTAGTCGGATCGTCAAAGTCGACTTCCACCAAAGCGATAACCATCATCTCATCGAAAGACGGGACACCTTTGCCTCTATCAAGTGGTATCAGATTTCCAGGTTGCTCGGTGAGATTTTACAGTTTTTCGTAGTTTAGATCGAGTCTGTTCTTCATACCTACAGTCCATGAAAAAGCCACAAAAAAAATTAGGGTTAGTTCATCATATCCGAACCAATCTGATCCTTTGCATAATCTTTTTAGGGTTTTTGCTTTGTTGAATTTGCGGTTGCATCGTCGTGTCAAGTTGCTGGTCTTAGAGTCTAGTCTTCTAGAGTTTCGAGTTCTGGTCATAAGTTGTCACGCCGCCGCCGCACCATCATCATCGCCTTGCCATCTACCACCATTGCTTATCCGCCACCGCTCTGAATCCGTATCCATATACCACCACCAATCCGTATCTATATACCACCACCGATCCGTATCCATATACCACCACCGCTACCATATACCACCACCGCTGCCATATCCTACCAGCATATATCCACCACCAATCCGAGTTCTTTTCATATTCGGTTTGTTTTAGAGATCCTTCTATTTTCCGTTTCGTGTTTCCTTGCCTGAGTAGGTCTCGGGAAAAAAAAGTCTGGAGACCCCAAGGCAGTTTTTAGGCCAAAATTTCGGCGACCAAAAATATATTTTCCCTATCCTATTTTTAGGTCCCGGGGAGTGTTTTGAGACACTCGCCATCATAGTGATTTTTTGTCGCACTTTTTCGTCGTCGCTGCCCTGATTTTCGAAAAAAAATAGTCAAAAAAATTTTGTGCCTATCCTGTCAGTTTGACCTGGGAAGAGTTTTGAGACACTCGCCATTATAGTGATTTTTCGCAAAAAAAAGGAGCGCAAAAAAAAAGCGCGAAAAAAAAGAGAGCAATTTTTTTTTCCAGAGTGTGCTTTTCCCTTGTTTACGTGCAGCGCCGTGATTTTGTTAGTGTTCTAGGCTCGCGTCTCTAGCACGGTCTAGCCTAGGACCAGCACAGTACCGTCGTTGAGCGTTTATTCAACTTTGCATCTCTGAATTGATTATTGCTGACCATTTTTGCTACCATATTATAAGCCTTCCCAGCTCCACATACATCTACATCGTGCGTTTGACTCTCCCTGGTAATCGCTCTATCCAAGCTTTGAGAGTTTTGACTACAACGGTTGCCGATCACCACCTGCTGCTGGGTAAGAACTGGTAAGAATTTGAGATTCGCTTGAAGGATTTGTGACACACCACCATCACCACCACTTCCTAGTAGTCTGTAGGATCATATTCTTTTGTGTTTCTATTGCTGCTAACCATGGCAGGATCACAAGCCGATCAGACTGATTGGGAGAACATGACGAACAAGGAGTTGCATGATAAATTTCAGCAAATGATGAGTGGCCAGGTGGGAGATGTGCTAAACAGATTTGAAGAGGCTATGGAGAAGATAGATGCCGTGGAGAAGTCGTTCGAAACTGAACAACGATTTACATGTTTACAATATCCTGAGGAGAGACGTGTTCCTGCTGCTGTTTGTGCTTTCACTAGCTTTGCATGTGTTTGGTGGTCTGAACATTGTAGATTATATCCTGTTCCAGCTACTTGGGCTGCTTTGAAAACTGCTATGCGTACTCGTTGGGTTCCACCATATTATCAACGTGAATTACTTCAAAAATTGCATCGCTTAAGACAAGGGAAAAATTCTGTAGAAGAATATTATCAGGAATTACAAACTGGCATGATTAGATGTGGTATTGTTGAGGAGAATGAAGCTATGCTTGCACGTTTTATGGGTGGATTAAATAAAGAGATTCAGACCATTCTAGAGTATAAGGATTATAATAATATCACTCGTTTATTCCATCTTGCTTGTAAAGCTGAACGTGAAGTGCAGGATCGACAGCCATTGGCGCGAACTAACTTTTCTGCAGGTCGACCTTCATCATGGACACCACGTGCATCCTCTACTTCCACTTCACCATCACCTCCATCAGGTGCCACCTCCAGCCGTGATACAAGAAAGCAGGCACAACCACCACTCTCTGCCAAGAGCACACCTGCCGGGCCTGCGCAGAGCTCTTCTTCTTCCATGGCGTCAACAGGGCACACAAGTGATATTATTTGTCGTCGTTGTAAGGGAAGAGGACATTATGCGAGAGAATGCAAATCTCAGCGTGTGATGATTGCTACTGAGGATGGTGGGTATGAGTCCGCTAGTGACTATGATGAGGAGACTTTGGCTCTTATTACACGTGAAGAACATGGTGGAGATGATTCTGAAAATGAGACGCAATACATGGCTCCTGAAGACGCTGACAGGTATGAATGTTTAGTTGCTCAACGTGTGTTGAGTGTGCAGGTCACACAAGCAGAGCAAAATCAGAGGCATAATCTGTTCCATACAAAGGGAGTTGTGAAGGAACGTTCTGTTCGCGTCATCATAGATGGAGGGAGCTGTAACAACTTGGCTAGCATGGAGATGGTGGAGAAACTATCTCTCACCACAAGACCACATCCACATCCTTACTACATCCAATGGTTCAACAACAGCGGCAAGGTTAAGGTAACACGTACTGTTCGTGTGCATTTTAGTATCTCTACATATGCTGATTATGTTGATTGTGATGTGGTACCCATGCAAGCATGTTCCTTATTACTTGGTAGACCATGGCAATTTGATAAAAATTCTGTACACCATGGTAGAAACAATCAGTATACTCTTGTTCATAAGGATAAAAATATTACTTTGCTTCCTATGACTCCCGATTCCATTTTGAAAGATGACATTAATAGAGCTAATAAAGCAAAACAGGAGAAAAATAAGAGTGAAAATCAGATTGTGGCAAAAGAATTTGAGCAACAAATGAAACCTAATAATAAACCATCTAGTGTTGTTTCTGAAATTAAATTGAAAAGTGCATGTTTACTTGCCACAAAATCTGATATTGATGAGCTAGATTTCAATAAATCTGTTTGCTATGCTTTTGTGTGCAAAGAGGCATTATTTTCATTCGAGGACGTGCCTTCCTCTTTGCCCCCTGCTGTCACTAACATTTTGCAGGAGTTCGCTGACGTCTTCCCACAAGACGTGCCACCGGGATTACCACCTATTCGAGGGATTGAGCATCAAATTGATTTAATTCCCGGTGCATCGCTACCCAACCGTGCACCATACCGTACCAATCGAGAGGAGGCGAAGGAGATTATGCGTCAAGTACAGGAGCTGCTTGACAAAGGTTATATACGCGAATCTCTTAGTCCTTGTGCTGTTCCTATTATACTAGTGCCTAAAAAGGATGGTACGTCGCGTATGTGTGTTGATTGTAGAGGCATTAATAATATTACTATTCGTTATCGTCATCCTATTCCTAGGCTAGATGATATGCTTGATGAATTGAGTGGCTCTACAATATTCTCCAAAGTTGATTTGCGTAGTGGATACCATCAAATTCGTATGAAATTGGGAGATGAATGGAAAACTGCATTTAAATCTAAGTTTGGTTTATATGAGTGGTTAGTCATGCCTTTTGGGTTAACTAATGCACCTAGTACTTTCATGAGACTAATGAACGAAGTTTTACGTGCTTTCATTGGACGATTTGTGGTAGTCTATTTTGATGATATACTGATTTATAGCAAATCTTTGGAAGAACATTTGGAACATTTACGTGCTGTTTTTATTGCTCTACGTGATGCACGTTTGTTTGGTAACCTTGGGAAGTGCACCTTTTGCACCGACCGAGTATCTTTTCTTGGCTATGTTGTTACTCCACAGGGAATTGAAGTTGATAAAGCCAAGATTGAAGCTATTGAGAGTTGGCCGCAGCCCAAAACGGTCACACAAGTGCGGAGTTTTCTTGGACTCGCTGGTTGCTATAGGCGTTTTGTGAGAGATTTTAGCACCATTGCTGCACCTCTCAACGAGCTTACAAAGAAGGATGTGCCTTTTGTTTGGGGTACCGCACAGGAAGAAGCCTTCACATAAGTTGACACATGCTCCTTTACTCCAACTTCCTGATTTTAATAAGACTTTTGAGCTTGAATGTGATGCTAGTGGAATTGGATTAGGAGGTGTGTTATTACAAGATGGTAAACCTGTTGCATACTTTTCCGAAAAATTGAGTGGGCCTAGTCTGAAATATTCTACTTATGATAAAGAACTATATGCTCTTGTTCGGACTTTACAAACATGGCAACATTATTTATGGACCAAAGAATTTGTTATACATTCCGATCATGAATCTTTGAAACATATTAAAAGTCAAGCTAAACTGAATCGTAGACATGCTAAATGGGTTGAATTCATTGAAACTTTCCCTTATGTCATTAAACACAAGAAGGGTAAAGAAAATGTTATTGCTGATGCATTGTCTCGTCACTATGCTTTGCTTTCACAACTTGACTTCAAAATATTTGGTTTGGAGACCATCAAAGATCAATATGTGCATGATGCTGATTTTAAAGATGTTTTGCAGAATTGTAAAGAAGGAAGAACCTGGAACAAGTTTGTCGTTAATGATGGATTTGTGTTCCGTGCTAACAAGCTATGCATTCCAGCTAGCTCTCTTCGTCTTTTGTTGTTGCAGGAGGCGCATGGAGGAGGATTAATGGGACACTTTGGCGTGAAGAAGACGGAGGACGTACTTGCTACACATTTCTTTTGGCCAAAGATGAGGCGGGATGTTGAGCGTTTTGTTGCTCGCTGCACTACATGTCAAAAAGCTAAGTCACGACTCAATCCTCATGGTTTATATATGCCTTTATCTGTACCTAGTGTTCCTTGGGAGGATATATCTATGGACTTTGTTTTAGGTTTACCTCGAACAAAGAAGGGGAGGGATAGCATATTTGTTGTCGTGGATAGATTCTCAAAAATGGCACACTTTATTCCATGTCATAAAAGCGATGATGCTGTTAATGTTGCTGATTTGTTCTTCCGTGAAATTATTCGTTTGCATGGTGTGCCAAATACTATTGTTTCAGATCGTGATAGTAAATTTCTTAGCCACTTTTGGAGATGTTTATGGGCTAAGTTGGGGACTAAACTGCTTTTTAGTACTACTTGTCACCCCCAAACTGATGGACAAACTGAAGTAGTCAATAGAACATTGTCTACTATGCTTAGGGCTGTTTTGAAGAATAATAAGAAAATGTGGGAAGAATGCTTGCCTCATATTGAGTTTGCTTATAATCGTTCATTGCATTCTACTACTAAGATGTGCCCTTTTGAAATTGTGTATGGTTTCCTACCTCGTGCACCTATTGATTTGTTGCCTCTTCCATCTTCGGAGAAGGTTAATTTTGATGCTAAACAACGTGCTGAATTGATCTTAAAAATGCATGAGTTAACTAAGGAAAACATTGAGCGTATGAATGCTAAATATAAACTTGCTGGAGATAAGGGTAGAAAACATGTTGTGTTTGCACGTGGAGATCTTGTTTGGTTACATTTGCGTAAGGATAGATTTCCTGATTTGCGCAAATCAAAGCTAATGCCACGTGCTGATGGTCCTTTTAAGGTGTTAGAGAAAATAAATGATAATGCATATAAACTTGAGCTGCCTGCAGATTTTGGGGTTAGTCCCACTTTTAACATTGCAGATTTGAAGCCTTATTTGGGTGGGGAGATGAGCTTCCGTCGAGGACGACTTCATTTCAAGAAGGGGAGGATGATGAGGACATCAATACCATTGTTACACCCACAGCCCCTGCTGCTATACATACTGGACCAATTACTAGAGCTCGCGCACGCCAATTAAATTATCAGGTACTTTCGTTTCTCGGTAATGATTCTAATGTTCATGAGAATATGATGCTGCCTAAATTGGATACATTTGTTTTGCTTACAAATGAAGGGCCTAGCTTTGAGAAGGATGAACATTGGAGCAAGAACAAGCATGGAGATGATGGCATGCGCATGGGGGACAAGAACGGAGTTACAAGTGATGATTTCAGGACATTGAAGCCACCATAATGTGTGCATGAAGCCTTGGACGAAATATGCAAGATGCTACTTCATAACTTTCGTCCAGAGGCTATTCTAGGTGCTGCGTCACCTTATTATTGGGCCAGGCCCATGTAATTTTGAAATACTTGAGTATAGGCTATTTTTAGAGTCCGTATGTGTGGGGAAACAAGAGATAGGGTTGGTTTCGGACCCCTTCCCCAAGGGCCACGAAATTCCCCCCTCTTCCTCCATATATACAGCCCTTAGGGCGTCGTTTAGACTTTGGGTTTTGTTTAGATTAAAAGTTCGCCATAGCTGCAACTTCGCGTACTTCGTTTGTGTTCAACGACCAGATAAAGGCGTCACAGAACCTCACCTTGATCAATAAAGCCTTCATCTTATATTCGCAATATCCAGATTGCAATCTCAGTTTCTTGCTTGTTCTTCGTTTGCTCGCAGGAAATAGACCCTCGTGGTCAGGTTAATCGTGCTCCGGCGTGGTCAATAACCTCTCGGAGTTGGTTTAGCGATTGCTAAGGCGCGACGTCATCGCACGATCGTAGTCGGATCGTCAAAGTCGACTTCCACCAAAGCGATAACCATCATCTCATCGAAAGACGGGACACCTTTGCCTCTATCATATGATTTTTGGGACTAACCTATTAACCTAGATCCCAGTACCAGTTTCTGTTTTTTTCCTTGTTTTAGAGTTTCGCAAAAAGGAATACCAAACAGTTCGCGATGATTTTGCTTGGACCAGAAGACATCCAGGAGACTTGGAGTGCAAGTCAGAAGAGCCACGAGGCGGCCACAAGGGTGGAGGGCGTGCCCAGGGGGTGGGACGCGCCCCCCGACCTTGTGGGCCCCTCGTAGACCCCCTGACCTAGATCTTCCTCCTATATATACTCTTATACCCCAAAAACATCCAGGGGAGCCATGAAACCACTTTTCCACCGCCGCAACCTTCTGTACCCGTGAGATCCAACCTGGGGCCTTTTCTGGCATCCCGCCGGAGGGGGATTCAATCACGGAGGGCTTCTACATCAACACCATTGCCTCTCCGATGAAGCGTGAGTAGTTTACTTCAGACCTACGGGTCCATAGCTAGTAGCTAGATGGCTTCTTCTCTCTCTTTGATTCTCAATACAAAGTTCTCCTCGATGTTCTTGGAGATCTTTTCGATGTAATACTCTTTTGCAGTGTGTTTGCCGAGATCCGATGAATTGTGGATTTATGATCAACTTATCTATGAATATTATTTGAATCTCCTCTGAATTCTTGTATGCATGATTTGATATCTTTGCAAGTCTCTTCGAACTATCGATTTGGTTTGGCCAACTAGATTGGTTTTTCTTGCAATGGGAGAAGTGCTTAGCTTTTGATAGAGGCAAAGGTGTCCCGTCTTTCGATGAGATGATGGATATCGCTTTGGTGGAAGTCGACTTTGACGATCCGACTACGAACGTGCGAGGACGTCGCGCCTTAGCAATCGCTAAACCAACTCCGAGAGGTTATCGACCACGCCGGAGCACGATCAACCTGACCACGAGGGTCTGTTCCTGCGAGCAAACGAAGAACAAGCAAGAAACTGAGATTGCAATCTGGATATTGCGAATATAAGATGAAAGCTTTATTGATCAAGGTGGAGTTCTGTGACGCCTTTGTCTGGTCGCTGAACACAAACGAAGTACGCGAAGTTGCAGCTATGGCGAACTTTTAATCTAAACAAAACCCAAAGTCTAAACGACGCCCTAAGGGCTGTATATATGGAGGAAGAGGGGGGAATTTCGTGGCCCTTGAGGAAGGGCTCCGAAACCAACCCTATCTCTTGTTTCCCCACACATACGGACTCTAAAAACAGCCTATACTTATGTATTTCAAAATTACATGGGCCTGGCCAAATAATAAGGTGACGCAGCACCTAGAATAGCCTCTGGACGAAAGTTATGAAGTAGCATCTTGTATATTTCGTCCAAGGCTTCATGCACGCATTATGGTGGCTTCAACATCTTGAAATCATCACTTGTAACTCCGTTCTTGTTCCCCATGCGCATGCCATCATCTCCATGCTTGTTCTTGCTCCAATGTTCATCCTTCTCAAAGCTAGGCCCTTCATTTGTAAGCAAAACAAATGTATCCAATTTAGGCAGCATCATATTCTCATGAACATTAGAATCATTACCAAGAAACGAAAGTACCTGGTAATTTAATTGGCGTGCGCGAGCTCTAGTAATTGGTCCAGTATGTATAGCAGCAGGGGCTGTGGGTGTAACAATGGTATTGATGTCCTCATCATCCTCCCCTTCTTGAAATGAAGTCATCCTCGACGGAAGCTCATCTCCCTCACCCAAATAAGGCTTCAAATCTGCAATGTTAAAAGTGGGACTAACCCCAAAATCTGCAGGCAGCTCAAGTTTATATGCATTATCATTTATTTTCTCTAACACCTTAAAAGGACCATCAGCACGTGGCATTAGCTTTGATTTGCGCAAATCAGGAAATCTATCCTTACGCAAATGTAACCAAACAAGATCTCCACGTGCAAACACAACATGTTTTCTACCCTTATCTCCAGCAAGTTTATATTTAGCATTCATACGCTCAATGTTTTCCTTAGTTAACTCATGCATTTTTAAGATCAATTCAGCACGTTGTTTAGCATCAAAATTAACCTTCTCCGAAGATGGAAGAGGCAACAAATCAATAGGTGCACGAGGTAGGAAACCATACACAATTTCAAAAGGGCACATCTTAGTAGTAGAATGCAATGAACGATTATAAGCAAACTCAATATGAGGCAAGCATTCTTCCCACATTTTCTTATTATTCTTCAAAACAGCCCTAAGCATAGTAGACAATGTTCTATTGACTACTTCAGTTTGTCCATCAGTTTGGGGGTGACAAGTAGTACTAAAAAGCAGTTTAGTCCCCAACTTAGCCCATAAACATCTCCAAAAGTGGCTCAGAAATTTAGTATCACGATCGGAAACAATAGTATTTGGCACACCATGCAAGCGAATAATTTCACGAAAGAACAAATCAGCAACATTAACAGCATCATCGCTTTTATGACATGGTATAAAGTGTGCCATTTTCGAGAATCTATCCACGACAACAAATATGCTATCCCTCCCCTTCTTTGTTCGAGGTAAACCTAAAACAAAGTCCATAGATATATCCTCCCAAGGAACACTAGGTACAGGCAAAGGCATATATAAACCATGAGGATTGAGTCGTGACTTAGCTTTTTGACATGTAGTGCAGCGAGCAACAAAACGCTCAACATCCCGTCTCATCTTTGGCCAAAAGAAATGTGTAGCAAGTACGTCCTCTGTCTTCTTCACGCCAAAGTGTCCCATTAATCCTCCTCCATGCGCCTCCTGCAACAACAAAAGACGAAGAGAGCTAGCTGGAATGCATAGCTTGTTAGCACGGAACACAAATCCATCATTAACGACAAACTTGTTCCAGGTTCTTCCTTCTTTACAATTCTGCAATACATCTTTAAAATCAGCATCATGCACATATTGATCTTTGATGGTCTCCAAACCAAATATTTTGAAGTCAAGTTGTGAAAGCATAGTATAGCGACGAGACAATGCATCAGCAATAACATTTTCTTTACCCTTATTGTGTTTAATGACATAAGGGAAAGTTTCAATGAATTCAACCCATTTAGCATGTCTACGATTCAGTTTAGCTTGACTTTTAGTATGTTTCAAAGATTCATGATCAGAATGTATAACAAATTCTTTGGGCCATAAATAATGTTGCCATGTTTCTAAAGTCCGAACAAGAGCATATAGTTCTTTATCATAAGTAGAATAATTCAGACTAGGCCCACTCAATTTTTCAGAAAAGTATGCAATAGGTTTGCCATCTTGTAATAACACACCTCCTATTCCAATGCCACTAGCATCACATTCAAGCTCAAAAGTCTTATTAAAATCAGGAAGTTGGAGTAAAGGAGCATGTGTCAACTTATCTTTCAATACCGTGAAGGCTTCTTCCTGTGCGGTACCCCAAACAAAAGGCACATCCTTCTTTGTAAGCTCGTTGAGAGGTGCAGCAATGGTGCTAAAATCTCTCACAAAACGCCTATAGAAACCAGCGAGTCCAAGAAAACTCCGCACTTGTGTGACCGTTTTGGGCTGCGGCCAACTCTCAATAGCTTCAATCTTGGCTTTATCAACTTCAATTCCCTGTGGAGTAACAACATAGCCAAGAAAAGATACTCGGTCGGTGCAAAAGGTGCACTTCCCAAGGTTACCAAACAAACGTGCATCACGGAGAGCAATAAAAACAGCACGTAAATGTTCCAAATGTTCTTCCAAAGATTTGCTATAATGGCGAGTGTCTCAAAACTCTTCCCAGGTCAAACTGACAGGATGGGCACAAATTTTTTTGACTATTTTTTTTTCGAAAATCAGGGCAGCGACGACGAAAAAGTGCGACAAAAAAATCACTATGATGGCGAGTGTCTCAAAACACTACCCGGGGCCTAAAAATAGGATAGGGAAAAAATATTTTTGGTTGCCGAAATTTTGGCCTAAAAACTGCCCGGGGGTCTCCAAACAAACGTGCATCACGGAGAGCAATAAAAACAGCACGTAAATGTTCCAAATGTTCTTCCAAAGATTTGCTATAAATCAGTATATCATCAAAGTAGACTACCACAAATCGTCCGATGAAAGCACGTAAAACTTCGTTCATTAGTCTCATGAAAGTACTAGGTGCATTAGTTAACCCAAAAGGCATGACTAACCACTCATATAAACCAAACTTAGTTTTAAATGCAGTTTTCCATTCATCTCCCAATTTCATACGAATTTGATGGTATCCACTACGCAAATCAACTTTGGAGAATATTGTAGAGCCACTCAATTCATCAAGCATATCATCTAGCCTAGGAATAGGATGACGATAACGAATAGTAATATTATTAATGCCTCTACAATCAACACACATACGCGACGTACCATCCTTTTTAGGCACGAGTATAATAGGAACAGCACAAGGACTAAGAGATTCGCGTATATAACCTTTGTCGAGCAGCTCCTGTACTTGATGCATAATCTCCTTCGTCTCCTCTGGATTGGTACGGTATGGTGCACGGTTGGGTAGCGATGCACCGGGAATTAAGTCAATTTGATGCTCAATCCCTCGAATAGGTGGTAATCCCGGTGGCACGTCTTGTGGGAAGACGTCAGCGAACTCCTGCAAAATGTTAGTGACAGCAGGGGGCAAAGAGGAAGGCACGTCCTCGAATGAAAATAATGCCTCTTTGCACACAAAAGCATAGCAAACAGATTTGCTGAAATCTAGTTCATCAATATCAGATTTTGTGGCAAGTAAACATGCACTTTTCAATTTAATTTCAGAAACAACACTAGATGGTTTATTATTAGGTTTCATTTGTTGCTCAAATTCCTTTGCCACAATCTGATTTTCACTCTTATTTTTCTCCTGCTTTGCTTTATTAGCTCTATTAATGTCATCTTTCAAAATGGAATCAGGAGTCATAGGAAGCAAAGTAATATTTTTATCCTTATGAACAAGAGTATACTGATTGTTT
>NC_057814.1:341779161-341781317 GCF_018294505.1 Triticum aestivum
TAAGGAACATGCTTGCATGGGTACCACATCACAATCAACATAATCAGCATATGTAGAGATACTAAAATGCACACGAACAGTACGTGTTACCTTAACCTTGCCGCTGTTGTTGAACCATTGGATGTAGTAAGGATGTGGATGTGGTCTTGTGGTGAGAGATAGCTTCTCCACCATCTCCATGCTAGCCAAGTTGTTACAGCTCCCTCCATCTATGATGACGCGAACAGAACGTTCCTTCACAACTCCCTTTGTATGGAACAAATTATGCCTCTGATTTTGCTCTGCTTGTGTGACCTGCACACTCAAAACACGTTGAGCAACTAAACATTCATACCTGTCAGCGTCTTCAGGAGCCATGTATTGCGTCTCATTTTCAGAATCATCTCCACCATGTTCTTCACGTGTAATAAGAGCCAAAGTCTCCTCATCATAGTCACTAGCGGACTCATACCCACCATCCTCAGTAGTAATCATCACACGCTGAGATTTGCATTCTCTCGCATAATGTCCTCTTGCCTTACAACGACGACAAATAATATCACTTGTGTGCCCTGTTGACGCCACGGAAGAAGAAGAGCTCTGCGCAGGTCCGGCAGGTGTGCTCTTGGCAGAGACTGGTGGTTGTGCCTGCTTTCTTGTATCATGGCTGGAGGTGGCACCTGATGGAGGTGATGGTGAAGTGGAAGTAGAGGATGCACGTGGTGTCCATGATGAAGGTCGACCTGCAGAAAAGTTAGTTCGCGCTAATGCCTGTCGATCCTGCACTTCACGTTCAGCTTTACAAGCAAGATGGAATAAACGAGTGATATTATTATAATCCTTATACTCTAGAATGGTCTGAATCTCTTTATTTAATCCACCCATAAAACGTGCAAGCATAGCTTCATTCTCCTCAACAATACCACATCTAATCATGCCAGTTTGTAATTCCTGATAATATTCTTCTACAGAATTTTTCCCTTGTCTTAAGCGCTGCAATTTTTGAAGTAATTCACGTTGATAATATGGTGGAACCCAACGAGTACGCATAGCAGTTTTCAAAGCAGCCCAAGTAGCTGGAACAGGATATAATCTACAATGTTCAGACCAGCAAACACATGCAAAGCTAGTGAAAGCACAAACAGCAGCAGGAACACGTCTCTCCTCAGGATATTGTAAACATGTAAATCGTTGTTCAGTTTCTAACTCCCAAGTAAGATATATATCAGGAACATATCTACCCTCAAACGGTGGAATATTCAATTTCAGTTTAGGGAGATGGTCATGATCTCGTACCTGAGGTGGTGGTGCCGGCCTACCGTTGCAAATATATACCTGAGGTCGACCTGCTGGTGGTGGTGCTGGTGGCTGCACGTAGTTCTGATTTTGATCAACCTCATCCTCATAATCGCCCGCATAATCGTCATCCTCCTCAGCCGCCGCAGGAGCAGGAGCCAAAGAAGCATCAACAGTAGGTGCAGCAGCACCCGGATTTTGACCAATCTCAATTGGAACGCGCTGTGCCCGTCCCACTTGATTTGGCGTTGGAGATGTGGTTGTTGTTGTTGTAAAGGTGCGACATATGCAGCCGGTGGTGGTTGGGGAAGACGCTTGAGTAATTCAGTAAACTTGTTATCCAGCTTTGTCTCAAACGACTTCTCCACGGCATCTATCTTCTCCATAGCCTCTTAAAATCTGTTTAGCACATCTCCCACCTGGCCACTCATCATTTGCTGAAATTTATCATGCAACTCCTTGTTCGTCATGTTCTCCCAATCAGTCTCATCGGCTTGTGAACCTGCCATGGTTAGCAGCAATAGACACACAAAAGAATATGATCCTGCAGACTACTAGAAGTGGTGGTGATGGTGGTGTGTCACAAAACCTTCAAGCGAATCCGTTCTTACCTGTTCTTACCCAGCAGCAGGTGGTGATCGGCAACCGTTGTAGGCAAAAACTCTCAAAGCTTGGATATAGCGATTACCAGGGAGAGTCAAACGCACGATGTAGACTTATGTGGAGCTGGGAAGGCTTATAATATGGTAGCAAAATGGTAAGCAATAATCAATTCAGAGATGCAAAGTTGAATAAACGCTCAACGACGGTACTGTGCTGGTCCTAGGCTAGACCGTGCTAGAGACGCGAGCCTAGAACACTAACAAAATCACGGCGCTGCA
>NC_057814.1:341781364-341802237 GCF_018294505.1 Triticum aestivum
TATGGTAGCAAAATGGTAAGCAATAATCAATTCAGAGATGCAAAGTTGAATAAACGCTCAACGACGGTACTGTGCTGGTCCTAGGCTAGACCGTGCTAGAGACGCGAGCCTAGAACACTAACAAAATCACGGCGCTGTACGTAAACAAGGGAAAAGCACACTCTGGAATATTTTTTCGCTCCTCTTTTTTTTTTTTTGCGAAAAATCACTATAATGGCGAGTGTCTCAAAACTCTTCCCAGGTCAAACTGACAGGATGGGCACAAAATTTTTTGACTATTTTTTTTCGAAAATCAGGGCAGCGACAACGAAAAAGTGCGACAAAAAATCACTATGATGGCGAGTGTCTCAAAACACTACCCGGGGCCTAAAAACTGGATAGGGAAAAAATATTTTTGGTTGCCGAAATTTTGGCCTAAAAACTGCCCGGGGGTCTCCAGACTTTTTTTTTCTTTTTTCCGAGACCTACTCAGGCAAGGAAACACGAAACGGAAAATATATGGATCTCTAAAACCAACCGAATATGAAAAGAACTCAGATTGGTTGTGGATATATGGCGGTAGGATATGGCAGCAGTGGTGGTATATGGTAGCGGTAGTGGTATATGGATACGGATCGGTGGTGGTATATGGATACGGATTGGTGGTGGTATATGGATACGGATTCAAAGCGGTGGCGGATAAGCAATGGTGGTAGATGGCAAGGCGATGATGATGGTGCGGCGACGGCGTGACAACTTATGACCAGAACTCGAAACTCTAAAAGACTAGACTCTAAGACCAGCAACTTGACACGACGATGCAACCGCAAATTCAACAAAGCAAAAACCCTAAAAAGATTATGCAAAGGCTCAGATTGGTTCGGATATGATGAACTAACCCTAATTTTTTTTTGTGGCTTTTTCGTGGACTGTAGGTATGAAGAACAGACTCGATCTAAACTACGAAAAACTGTAAAATCTCACCGAGCAACCTGGAAATCTGATACCACTTGATAGAGGCAAAGGTGTCCCGTCTTTCGATGAGATGATGGATATCGCTTTGGTGAAAGTCGACTTTGACGATCCGACTACGAACGTGCGAGGACGTCGCGCCTTAGCAATCGCTAAACCAACTCCGAGAGGTTATCGACCACGCCGGAGCACGATCAACCTGACCACGAGGGTCTGTTTCCTGCGAGCAAACGAAGAACAAGCAAGAAACTGAGATTGCAATCTGGATATTGCGAATATAAGATGAAAGATTTATTGATCAAGGTGGAGTTCTGTGACGCCTTTGTCTGGTCGCTGAACACAAACGAAGTACGCGAAGTTGCAACTATGGCGAACTTTTAATCTAAACAAAACCCAAAGTCTAAACGACGCCCTAAGGGCTGTATATATGGAGGAAGAGGGGGGAATTTCGTGGCCCTTGAGGAAGGGGTCCGAAACCAACCCTATCTCTTGTTTTCCCACACATACGGACTCTAAAAACAGCCTATACTTATGTATTTCGAAATTACATGGGCCTGGCCCAATAATAAGGTGACACAGCACCTAGAATAGCCTCTGGACGAAAGTTATGAAGTAGCATCTTGTATATTTCGTCCAAGGCTTCATGCACGCATTATGGTGGCTTCAACATCTTGAAATCATCACTTGTAACTCCGTTCTTGTTCCCCATGCGCATGCCATCATCTCCATGCTTGTTCTTGCTCCAATGTTCATCCTTCTCAAAGCTAGGCCCTTCATTTGTAAGCAAAACAAATGTATCCAATTTAGGCAGCATCATATTCTCATGAACATTAGAATCATTACCAAGAAACGAAAGTACCTGGTAATTTAATTGGCGTGCGCGAGCTCTAGTAATTGGTCCAGTATGTATAGCAGCAGGGGCTGTGGGTGTAACAATGGTAGTGATGTCCTCATCAGCTTTGGGTTCAATCTTGCGGTGTCCTTTCCCAGTGACAGTAGGGGCAGCAAGGCACGTATTGTATTGTTGCCATCGAGGATAAAAAGATGGGGTTTTCATCATATTGCTTGAGTTAATCCCGCTACATCATGTCATCTTACTTAATGCGTTACTCCGTTCTTTATGGACTTAATACTCTAGATGCAGGCAGGAGTTGGTCGATGTGTGGAGTAATAGTAGTAGATGCAGAATCGTTTCGGTCAACTTGACACTGACGTGATGCCTATATTCATGATCATTGCCTTAGATATCGTCATAACTTTGCGCTTTTCTATCAATTGCTCGGCAGTAATTTGTGCACCCACCGTAATAATTTCTATCTTGAGAGAAGCCTCTAGTGAAACCTATGGTCCCCGGGTCTATTTTCCATCATACAAGTTTCCGATCTACAATTCTAGTTTCCTATTTACTTTTCTTTGCAATCTTTACTTTCCGTTCCATAAACCAAAAATACCAAAAATATTACTTTACCGTTTATCCTTCTCTATCAGATCTCACTTTGCGAATAACCATGAAGGGATTGACAACCCCTTTGTCACGTTGGTTGCAAGTTGGTGTTTGTTTGTGAAGGTATTCGATGGCTTGTTGCGTAGTCACCTACTAGATTGATACCTTGGTTCTCAAAACTGAGGGAAATACTTACGCTACTTTGCCGCATCACCCTTTCCTCTTCAAGGGAAAAACCAACGCAAGCTCAAGAGGTAGCAAGAAGGATTTCTGGTGCCGTTGCCGGGGAGATCTACACCAAGCCAAGACATACCAAGTACCCATCATAAACTCTCATCCCTCGCATTACATTATTCACCATTCGCCTCTCATTTTCCTCTCCCCCACTTCTAAAATGATTTCATAAAAGATTTGCCTTTTCTTCGCCCTTCTTCCTTTCGTCTTTCCGTTTGCCTTGATGTCTTATTTGGCTCGTTTGCTCATTTGGTTGGAATAATCATGCATTTATTGCAAATCAGAGAACCTATGATTTATGGATCCTCATCCGCTTGGTAATCTTTTTAAGAGATCCAATTATGATGAACCAATTGCTAGTGAGTTTTGTGCACTAGATTATCTTTATGAAGTTTTGCTTGAAATTCATGAATCAGGAAATTATGATGAAGCACTTTATGAAGTGATTCACGATAGATCTTTGAATAAAAAACATGATTGCAATGATGTTATTATAAATTCTATTAATGTCAATTGTGCTCATAATATGCAAAACCCTAAGCTTGGGGATGCTAGTTTTACTATGTCCACTACTTGTTGCAATGATCATGATTGGGGTGATTCTTCTTATGATCTTGAAAATTTATTTAAGCCCCATGATGAATATGAGATTGATAATAGTGTGTGCAATAATATTGAAAGTGGGTTTGGAAGAGTGTCAACTTTAGATCCCGCATATTTCGAGAATGTTCAATCTTATGATTTTTTTTGATAAAAGTGGGTTTGGAGAGGTCATGACTTTAGCTAATGTTAATCCCACTATTTTGGAAGAGTGTCAACTTTGCATGCATGTGGATCATGAGAAGAAAATTTTATGTGATAGTTATATTGTTGAATTTGATTATGATCTCACATGTAATTATTATGGGATAGGGAAATATGGTTGTAGAAATTTTAATGTTACCAAATTACCTCTCGTTATGTTGAGATTGCTATTGTTTCTTTCTTCTTCCTTGCATACGCCAGATGTTGCTTGTCTTGCTAATTTGTTTTCCTATAAAATGCCTATGCATATGAAGTATGTTAGACTTAGATGTGATTTTCATATGCTACATGATGCTCTCTTCATGTTTCAATTACTATCTTTTATGTGAGCATCATTGAAATTATCAATGCCATGCTTAATGGCTTTAAAGAAAAGCGCTTGTTGGGAGACAACCCAATATATTTACTTTCTGTTTTTGAATAAATATTTCATCTAGCCACTGGTTAGATGTGGTTTTGTGTTTTAGTTAGTGTTTGTGCCAAGTAAGACCTATGGGATAGCCTACAATGATAATTAATTTGATCTTGCTGAAAAACAGAAACTTTTGCGCTCAGGAAAACAATTCTTGTTCTTAGGAGGAACATGATAAAATACTGATTATTTTTGCAGAAGATTAATAAACAAATTATCTAAGATTTCCTATTTTCTTAGGATTTTTTGAGTTACAGAATTATTCGAAATATTCAGATTGCTGCAGACTGTTCTGTTTTTGACAGATTCTGTTTTTCGCGTGTTGTTTGCTTATTTTGATGCATCTATGGCTAGTATCGGGGGTATGAACCATGGAAAAGTTGGAATACATTAGATATTACACCAATATAAATAAAGAATGAGTTCACAACAGTACCAAAAGTGGTGATTTATTTTCTTATACTAATGGAGCTTACGAGATTTTCTGTTGGAGTTTTGTGTTGTGAAGTTTTCAAGTTTTGGGTAAGGATTTGATGGACTACGGAATAAGGAGTGGCAAGAGCCTAAGCTTGGGGATGCCCAAGGCACCCCAAGGTAATATTCAAGGATGTCAAAAAGCCTAAGCTTGGGGATGCCCCGGGAAGGCATCCCCTCTTTCGTCTTCGTCTATCGGTAACTTTACTTGAGGCTATATTTTTATTCACCACATGATATGTGTTTTGCTTGGAGCGTCTTGCATGATTTGAGTCTTTGATTTTTAGTTTGCCACAATCATCCTTGCTGTACACACCTTTTGAGAGAGACACGCATGAATCGTGATTTATTAGAATGCTCTATGTGCTTCACTTATATCTTTTGAGCTAGGCAAAATTTGCTCTAGTGCTTCACTTATATCTTTTTAGAGCACGAAGGTGATTTTATTTTATAGAAATTGATGAATTCTCGTACTTCACTTATATTATTTTGAGAGTCCCTAAACAGCATGGTAATTTGCTTTGGTTATAAAATTAGTCCTAATATGATAGGCATCCAAGAGGGATATAATAAAAACTTTCATATAAAGTGCATTGAATATTATGAGAAGTTTGATTCCTTGTGATTGTTTTGAGATATGAAGATGGTGATATTAGAGTCATGCTAGTAAGTAGTTGTGAATTTGAGAAATACTTGTGTTAAAGTTTGTGAGTCCCGTAGAATGCACGTATGGTGAACCGTTATGTGATGAAGTCGGAGCATGATTTATTTTTTGATTGTCTTCCTTATGAGTGGCGGTCGAGGACGAGCGATGGTCTTTTCCTACCAATCTATCCCCCTAGGAGCATGCGCGTAGTATTTTGTTTCGATGACTAATATATTTTTGCAATAACTATGTGAGTTATTTATGACTAATGTTGAGTCCATGGATTATACACACTCTCACCTTTCCGCCATTGCTAGCCTCTCTAGTACCACGCAACTTTCACCGGTACCATAAACCCACCACATATCCTTCCTCAAAACAGCCACCATACCTACCTATTATGGCATTTCCATAGCCATTCCGAGATATATTGCCATGCAACTTTGCACCGTTCCGTCTATTATGACATGCTCCATCATCGTCATATTGCTTTGCATGATCATGTAGTTGACATCGTATTTGTGGCTAAGCCACCATTCATCATTTTTTTATACATGCCGCTCTTGATTCATTGCACATCCCGGTACACCGCCGGAGGCATACACATAGAGTCATATTTTGTTCTAAGTATCGTGTTGTAATTCTTGAGTTGTAAGTAAATATAAGTGTGATGATCTTCATTATTAGATCATTGTCCCATGTGAGGAAAGGGTGATGGAGACTATGATTCCCCCACAAGTCGGGATGAGACTCCGGACGAAAAAAGAGGCCAAGAAATGAGAGAAGGCCCAGATAAAAAAATGAGAGAAAAAGAGAGAATGGACAATGTTACTATCCTTTTTACCACACTTGTGCTTCAAAGTAGCACCATGATCTTCATGATAGAGAGTCTCCTATGATATCACTTTCATATACTAGTGGGAATTTTTCATTATAGAACTTGGCTTGTATATTCGAATGATGGGCTTCCTCAAATTGCCCTAGGTGTTCGTACGCAAGCGAGTTGGATGCACACCCACTTAGTTTCTTTTTGAGCTTTCATAAACTTATAGCTCTAGTGCATCTGTTGCATGGCAGTGGGTCCTAGCTGCCAGCGAGGATAAGGAGGCACTTCCTTCCGTGCGAAGATATAGGTGGTGGGTCCCAACTGTCAGGGGGAAGAATCATTTTTTCTGCCCGTAATATGGACGCACTTCCTTGCGTACGAAGATGTAGCTGGTGGGTCCCAGCTGTCAGGGGGAAATGTTTTTTCGAGGCCCTTACGGTAGGTCCCGCTGTCAGGTGGAGGAATCATTATTTTGCACGTAATAAGGAGGCACTTCCTTGCTGCGGCCATGGACCCAGCTGTCAGCCTCTCCACGCATAGTCCTCTTCCGATGGAAGGCGTTCCTTGACCACGTTGACCACGCCGCGCCGAGAGCACCAAGGCGGTGGGTGACGGAGAGGCCTAAGATGGGAACGACCTGGAGTCATGGAACAAGGGGCACTGGAGTCCCTGGCGGAGGGGAGTACGAGGGACTGGTTCGGCTGCCGGGTGAGGTTGCCTTTGCCGGAGAATAATAGAAGGTGTGGGTGAGTACAGGTATGACCTGGCCACCGTTGGGAGTAGGGTGGGCGGCGAGGCCTGCACGGCAGCACAGCCGGCCATGGGAGGAAGATGCAGGAGCTCGAGCCGGTGATGGTTTTGGCGGCTGGAGCAAGAGCAACTAGATCAGAGATTGAAGAAGCAGGATCGCCGTTGGGTGTCAATCCAACGACTACGGATGTCAGAATAATTTGTTGACTTTTTGTTTTAGACCATTAAATCATTTTGTTCACTAAATGGACAACACCTTGCGCGAGCTTCGTCTAGTGGGCCAACAAAGTCAGCTTCGAAAGCTGTGGCGGAATGCAGCCCTTATTTAGGTTTTACAACCCATTTCATTTTGTTTGACAATACATCTATTTCCTGGGCTTTGACTCAAAATATAATCTATTTCCTGGCTGGGTAAAAATAATAATAGCCGATTTACTATTTATGATAACTGTTTCTAAAAAAACTATTTATGATAATTTACAACGCATTTGATTATTTATTCAAATACACCTATTTACTGAGCTGGGTCAAAAATAATAATGCATACATGCAACGCATTTATCATTTCTGATAATTTACAAGCCATTTGATTTTAGTAGAAATGGACCCATTTTCTGGGATGGGTGAAAAAACAATGATGGTCTGGACTGAGCATTTCGTATAAAAATAATATTGGGATACGAGTATTATTAAAAAATTAAGTTGGGCTTGGTAATCTTATTATATAAAAAATGAACTGGGCTGTGCATTTTACTAAAAGAAACATATGCAAGGCTGCGCTTATTTTAGGATATTGTGTACAACTGTCGGCCCAGTTGCATTGCTGATGTTCAAAAAAAGGCATGTGTAGTAAATTACAACTTTACATGGCTACTCAGCCCACATTCAACGACGCCGGAAAGGCTCAAACAAGGCTTCTGTACAACTTTTTGAAGTCATTGAGCTCAATTTATAACTTAAGAAAAAATTTAGAGTACAGTGGAACCTAATTAAAAGCTGTCATGAGCGAAGAAATAATTCAACGGGTCCCACTTGTGTGTGTATGTGTGTGTGAGAGAGACCCATCAGTTGATGCTCGTAAATACATCTTTCAGCCTTATGCATTGCTGATGCTCAGTAAAAACTTATATAGTTGATGCAATCATATAGAATATCGATGATGACGAGTGTCATAATAAACGGAGCGGTGGAAAGTTGCATGGCAATATATCTAGGAATGGCTATCGAAATGCCCTAATAGGTAGGTATGGTGGCCGTTTTGAGGAAGGTATGTGGTGGGTTTATGGTACCGGTGAAGTTGTGCGGTACTAGAGAGGCTAGCAATGGTGGAAGGGTGAGAGTGCGTATAATCCATGGACTCAACATTAGTCATAAAGAACTCACATACTTATTACAAAAATCTATTAGTCATCGAAACAAAGTACTACACGCATGCTCCTAGGGGGGTAGATTGGTAGGAAAAGACCATCGCTCGTCCCCGGCCATCACTCATAAGGAAGACAATAAAAAATATATCTCATGCTCCAACTTCGTTACATAACGGTTCACCCTACGTGCATGCTACGGGACTCACAAACCTGAACACAAGTATTTATCAAATTCACAACTACTCACTAGCATGACTCTAATATCACCATCTTCATATCTCAAAAAATTTATAAGGAATCAAACTTCTCATAATATTCAATGCACTTTATATGAAAGTTTTTATTATACCCCTCTTGGATGCCTATCATATTAGGACTAAATTCATAACCTAAGCAAATTACCATTCTGTTTAGAGACTCTCAAAATGATATAAGTGAAGCATGAGAGTTCAACAATTTCTTCAAAATAAAACTACCACCGTGCTCTAAAAAGATATAAGTGAAGCACTAGAGCAAATGACAAACTACTCCAAAAGATATGAGTGAAGATCAATGAGTAGTTGAATAATTATGTAACTATGTGAAGACTCTCTAACATTTAAGAATTTCAGATCTTGGGATATTATTCAGACAACAAGCAAATCTAAATAAAATGACACTGCAAGGATAGCACATATCATGTGAAGAAGCAAAAACTTAGGCTTAACCAAAACTGATCGATTATTGTTGAAGAAGAAAGGTGGGATGCCAACCGGGGCACCCCCAAGCTTAGATGCTTGAGAATTCTTGAAATATTAATTAGGGATGCCTTGGGCATACCCAAGCTTGAGCTTTTGTGTCTCCTTAATTCCTTTCATATCGCGGTTTCCCTAAATCTTAAAAACTTCATCCACACAAAACTCAACAAGAACTCGTGAGATAAGTTAGTATAAATCAACGCATAAACCTTATCATTCTCTACTGTAGAAACTCACTAAAGTTTGATATTGCCTACTAAGTGCCTCTGCATATTTAATACTCCTATCCTCAAATAGAATCATTAAACAAGCAAACATATGGAAACAATGCAAACATAACAGCAATCTGTCTAAACAGAACAGTCTGTAAAGAATCCAAGAGGAGTCATACTTACCTAACTCCAAAAATTCTGAAAAAATACCATACTGTAGATAATTTGTTGTTACTCATTGTGTAAAAATTTCAAGATTTTATCATGTTTTGATATTTTTTAACAATTCAGACAATGATAGCAAACTTTCTGTTTTTAAAACAGCAACATATGGACTTGCAAAATAAGCATGGTAAAGGCTATACTTGACCTTTTATTGAAATAAAAGATGCAAAACATTATTCTAAATAGCAACAATCAAATCCTAATAAAAGAAAATGACTCTCCAAGCAAGACTCATATCATGTGGTGAATAAAAATATAGCTCCAAGTAAGGTTACCGATGAACAAAGACGAAAGAGGGGATGCCATCCGGGGCATCCCCAAGCTTAGTTGCTTGGGTATTCCTTGAATATTACCTTGGGGTGCCTTGGGAATCCCCAAGCTTAGGCTCTTGCCACTCCTTATTCCGTAGTCCATCAAAACTTTACCCAAAACTTGAAAACTTCACAACACAAAACTTAACAGAAAATTCATGAGCTCCGTTAGTATAATAAAACAAATCATTCACTTTGGTACTGTCAAGACAAGATTCATAATTTTTCTCACATGATTCCTACTCTACCCTATCATTTATACAATTTATATTAAGCAATATAAGCCATAGAAACTAGAAAACAAGCAAACTATGCATCAAAAACAGAATCTGTCAAAAACAGAACAGTCTGTAAAGATCTGAATTGAAATCATACTTCTGTAGCTCAAAAAATTCTGAAAAATTAGGGCAATCTAGAATTTTTTATATCAATCTTGTGTAAAAAATTCAGATCAAAAGCACGTCCAGTGAATTTTCAAAATTCCTGGACTGGGAGCAAAAGTTTCTGTTTTTGCACATAATCAAGTCAACTATCATCCACACTATCCCAAAGGCTTTACTTGGCACTTAAATGAAACAAAAGCTATAAAACATGATTAATACAGTAGCCTAATCATGTGAACACACAAAAACAGTAGGGGTAAATGTTGGGTTGTCTCCCAACAAGCGCTTTTCTTTAATGCCTTTTTAGCTAGGCATGATGATTTCAATGATGCTCACATAAAAGATAAGAATTGAAACACAAAGAGAGCATCATGATGAAGCATATGACTAGCACATTTAAGTCTAACCCACTTCCTATGCATTGAGATTTTGTGAGCAAACAATTTATGGGAGCAAGAATCAACTAGCATAGGAAGGCAAAACAAGCATAACTTCAAGATTTTCAACACATAGAGAGGAAACTTGATATTATTGCAATTCCTACATGCATATATTCCTCCCTCATAATAATTTTTAGTAGCATCATGCAAGAATTAAACAATATAACCATCAGATAAAGCATTCTTTTCATGAGCCACAAGCATATAAATTTTATTACTCTCCACATAAGCAAATTTCTTCTCATGAATAGTAGTAGGAGCAAACTCAACAAAATAACTATCATGAGGCATAATCCAATTGAAAACTAAAATTAAGGTGACAAGTTTCATGGTTATCATTATTCTTTATAGCATATATGTCATCACAATAATCAACATAGATAGCAACTTTGTTCTCATAACCAATTGGAACCTCTTCCGAAATAGTGGATTCATCACTAAATAAAGTCATGACCTCTCCAAATCCACTTTCATAAATATTTTAAGATTCAACACCCTCCAAAATAGTGGGATCATTACCTAGAGTTGACACTCTTCCAAACCCACTTTATTAATTTAATCATCATAAATAGGAGGCATGTTATCATCATAATAAATTTGCTCATCAAAACATGGGAGAAAAAATATCATCTTCATCAAACATAGCATGCCCAAGCTTGTGGCTTTGCATATGATTAGCATCATGGATATTCAAGGAATTCATACTAACAACATTGCAATCATGCTCATCATACAAAGATTTTGTGCCAAACATTTTATTAACTTCTTCTTCTAGCACTTGAGCACAATTTTCCTTTTCATCACTTTCACGAAAGATATTAAAGAGATGAAGCATATGAGGCAACCTCAATTCCAATTTTTGTAGTTTTCTTTTATAGACTAAACTAGTGATAAAACAAGAAACTAAAAGATTTGATTGCAAGATCTAAAGATCTACCTTCAAGCACTAACCTCCCCGACAACGGCGCCAGAAAAGAGCTTGATGTCTACTACGCAACCTTCTTGTAGACCCATGTTGGGCCTCCAAGTGCAGAGTTTTGTAGGACAGTAGCAAATTTCCCACAAGTGGATGACCTAAGGTTTATCAATCCGTGGGAGGCGTAGGATGAATATGGTCTCTCTCAAACAATCCTGCAACCAAATAACAAAGAGTCTCTTGTGTCCCCAACACACCCAATACAATGGTAAATTGTATAGGAGCACTAGTTCGGCGAAGAGATGGTGATACAAGTGTAATATGGACGGTAGATATAGGTTTTTGCAATCTGAAAAATATAAAACAGCAAGGTAACTAGTAACAAAAGTGAGCGAAAATGGTATTGCAATGCTTGGAAACAAGGCCTAGGGTTCATAATTTCACTAGTGCAAGTTCTCTCTACAATGATAGCATAATTAATCATATAACAATCCCTCAGTGTGCAACAAAGAGTCACTCCAAAGTCACTAATAGCGGAGAACAAACGAAGAGATTATTGTAGGGTACGAAACCACCTCAAACTTTCTGATCGATCTATTGGGCTATTCCTATAAGTGTCACAAACAGCCCTAGAGTTCCTACTAAAATAACACCTTAAGATACACATCAACAAAACCCTAATGTCACCTAGATACTCCAATGTCACCACAAGTATCCGCGGGTTTGATTATACGATATGCATCACACAATCTCAGATTCATCTATTCAAACCAACACAAAGAACTTCAAAGAGTGCCCAAAGTTTCTACCAGAGAGTCAAGACGAAAGCGTGTGCTAATCCCTGTGCATAAGTTCACAAGGTCACAGAACCCGCAAGTTGATCACCAAAACATACATCAAGTGGATCACGTGGATATCCCATTGTCACCACAGATAAGCACATGCAAGACATACACCAAGTGTTCTCAAATCCTTAAAGACTCAATCCGATAAGATAACTTCAAAGGGAAAACTCAATCCATTACAAGAAGGTAGAGGGGGAGAAACATCATAAGATCCAACTATAATAGCAAAGCTCGCGGTACATCAAGATCGTGCCAAATGAGAGAGAGAGATCAAACACATAGCTACTGGTACATACCCTTAGCCCCGAGGGTGAACTACTCCCTCCTCGTCATGGAGACCGCCGGGATGATGAAGATGGCCACTGGTGATGGTTTCCCCCTCCGGCAAGGTGCCAGAATAGGCTCCCGATTGGTTTTTCGTGGCTACAGAGGTTTGCGGTGGCGGAACTCCCGGTCTAGGTTTATTTTCGGGGGTTTGTGTATTTATAGGAATTTTTGGCATCGGTTTCACATTAGGGGGGTCCACGAGTCAACCACAAGGACGGAGCACCCTCCCGGGGGGTTGGGCGTGCCCTCCACCCTTGTGGTTGCCTCGGGACTCTTCTGGCCCAACTCTTTTGCTTCGGGGGCTTCTTCTGGTCCATAAAAATCACCATAAATTTTCAGGTCATTTGGACTGTGTTTGATATTCCTTTTCTGTAAAACTCAAAAACAAGGAAAAAACAGAAACTGGCACTGGGCTCTAGGTTAATAGGTTAGTCCCAAAAATCATATAAATGCATATAAAACATCCAAGGTAGATAATATAATAGCATGGAACAATAAAAAATTATAGATACGTTGGAGACGTATCAGCCCTGAGCCAAACCAACATGTCCATCATTCCTCCCATGTTTATAAGCACCACCCTGGTAATTTGCAGCTCTTTTGGGTCCGTGTAGATACGATTGGCAATTCATCGAACATGCTTCGTGCGTGTCCAGAGCATGGCTAGAGCGTGCGTTTTGCACGCGTCAGCACAGAGCTCCTGCCGTGTCTCTACTACCTCCCCCTCTCAACCTGATCCTCCTCTAGATCAGCCCGACCACCTGGAGCCTCGCCGATACCGTCGCTTGGCCCATAGCGCCGTCCACCGCCCTCCACGACGACCAGGACCGCCGCCCGACGAGTCCCGCACGGCCACATCTCCGCCCGTAATGCGTGGCTTACCCCCGAGCCACCCAGCACCTCCGGGCGTAACTACAGCTGCCATCGCCCTCGCCTACCTCCACTGACCACGCCTACCTTGCCACCGTCCATGTTCTGCCGTCAATGGAGGATGCCACTGTGTTCATCTTCGGGAAGCCGCGGAACCGCCCCTCCTGCACTATAAAACGGACCCTCGAGCCTGCTTAGTCCATCACCACCTCTCTCTCTCCCTGAGAGAGCCTCCCCGAACAGCAGAACGACCTAGAATGGTCATCTTCTTCTTCTCCGGCAACCACGGCCGCCGCCTCTGACTCGTTCATTCCGACGCCACCAGGGCCTCCCTCTCTCCACTCTCTTCACCAAAAGCTCTCCCTTCATCTCACAAATCCAACCCCATGCTCAATTTTGATCAGGAGCCGTCGTAGGCGAAAGCCCCATCCCACCCGATGCTGCCGTCCACCGAAGAGCTCGCCATCGGCGACTCTGTCCACTTCGGCAACCATGGCGGGTACCCACGGGACCGCCTCAACCCCCTGAGCTCGTGGGTGGCCTCGGTTTTCCGAGTGGTGCCGTCGTTCGCCGGCAACCTTGCCGGAGCTCCGCCTCTGTTCGGCCAGAGGAGACGCGCACGGTCGACTCGTCAGACCTGACCAGTGGGCCAGGCGGGCCCACTGTCAGTGTCCCAGCGCCGCTGACCCGTCCGTAAGTGGAGACGAACTCTGCTGTGGCCGCCTTCGCGTGGGGAAGCCATACTAGGCGAATACGCCTTCGACGTCATTAGCTCTTCCTCGCGGCTGAGCAACTGGGCTCGGCCCAGTAACGCGAGACGACTAAACGATGCCCAGGGTATATCTTTGCTCTTTCATATTTTCTTTTCCAGCAGATTTCAAATAAATCCACAGCAGACATTTGACATCCAAATTTGTTGATTCAAATTTCTACCTACTCCTAAAATCATGCTCTGATAATCCATCTTGGGTGATTTTTTCCTAAGCTCTGTTTCTACTGGATCTATTTAATAGTCATATTCTTCATTTATTCCAGCTTAGAAACTCTCTAGGAAAATCATATGAACTCTAAATGGCTTGATTCTTTTTCTGTTATTTCTCAAATTTCATCTAGTTTATTTTAAAAAATTCCAAACAACTTTTTAGCACTGTTTTGGATTTATGTGGTAATTATAATATTTTGAAAATAGAAAATGGAGGGGAGATATAATTTTCAAAGTTTTGGAGTACACCCAATCTTTCTACATGCTCAAGCCAAGCATCTTGAACACATGATATTGTGAATGCATAGTTGTTTGTTTGCATTTATAATTGAATTATGAACATGTTGAATTTATATAGAATTTTCATAGTATTAGTCATACATGCATTATTCCCCTTGATGGTATTTTATCTGCACTTAAACATGAAGTATAAGCGAGTACGGTTATTTTCATGTGCCATATGTGCCTGTGTTGGTCCAGGCTAATTTGCAGGAAGAATGAGTTACGAGAAAATTGACCGTGAGACTGAAATCTCGTTGTGACGAGAATGATCTGTCAGGGTATGTTGGGACATACCAGGTGGTGACCCTGTTGGGTACTTCCAAGGAGTTATATTGTGCTAACCACTGCAGGAAAACTTAAACCTCCCGAGTTGACTGTAGATCGAGTCTTGTTCCGGTAACCCCCATACTGGTTTCGTGCTAGCACTTGTCCCTGCACATGCTGGGTATGGTTCAGTAAGTTGTTAACCCCTTTCTCTGCACACACACCGTACAGAGTGGCCAATGAGGGTTTCCAGGTACCGCCTGCAATGCCAGTCATCTGGTCAGGGGGCATGGGTGTATCCGGCTGGGCCGAGAGGGGGGCACCCCTTGTAATCTGTGCGTGTTAATAGTGATCCCATGCTACTCGAGACGATGGTCTCCCCGCCTTAGAGTTTCTCTTGAACGATGCTTTGGGTGATTCCTGGCATCCAGAAAGTTAATCTGGTGTGTGCTGGCCAGGTGTGTTTTCAACTCAAAGACCGTAATTGGAATTAGTCAACATCTCAGTGCTAGCTAAAGAAATCCTTTACTTGTGGGTAAGGAGTAGACCCTCTGCAGAGTTATATCTGTTCAAATAACCGTGTCCATGGTTATGGACTACAGTCTGGGTTGGTCAAGTGTCGGTCTTAGTGTCAGTCTCCGGAGGAAATAATTAAATTGATCATGGTTCGTTCTGCAGGATAATTATTGTCACTACTGGTGCCACTATGAATATTATTGCTGATATGAATATTGCTGTGGACTAACCGTTTCCTCTTATGTGCAACTGTGAGTATCTCTTGGGATGGCTAGACTACCCGGGATACTCATTTTCATTTTCATTTCTGGGTATAACTTGGGATGGCTAGTCCACCTAGATACTCGGTTTATTATTCTCATGTAAGCCCTTTATGAGGCGTCGCTTCAGACACCCGACCGTGGCATGTATTTTCAAGACCTATCGAGGTGTCGCTTTTGGACACCCACTTGGCATTTTTCTTGGAATCCTTCGGGCGGTCCAACGCCCAATGTTCCATTTCATTTCGTGAATTTACTACTAACATGATTTATTTAACCTTCTGCACCGTATGAATATTTATCATGCCATGCTTTGATTTTCAGTCAGCACATGCATATATTTTAATTCATCATGAGCATATGCATCCGATATATCTTTTGTTCATCATGTTTGCGAGTACATTCAAATGTACTCACTAGCTTCTCCCTGGCTGTTGTCTTGGCCAGATCTTGATTCGGAGAGGGGTACTGCGAAGACACCCCGCACCCTAGGATTCGAAGATAGCCGCCTTGCTAGATAGGAAATATCCTGGTCAGCTGTTCCTTTGGGAATGGAGTCCCATCAATGTTGGAGATCCACGAGTCGCTTCCGTCATCCACCACTAGATATCCTTATTATATTCATTGGACCTTTGTGGTCTTGTACTCAATTTCTTGTAATTGCTTGGAATTCTTTATCAAGGAAGTGTCCACCAGCGAACAGTAATCCTGGGGCTGGTGATGACACAAGGGTCATTTGCTGGGATTTATATCCCAGAAATCCGACCTCGACAGAACCCCCTTGCTAGGTTGCCTCGGGCCTCCTTTTATAGCTTAACGGGCGACCACAGAGGCAAAACAGTCATTTTGGTATGATTAGATAGCAGTTAGGACAAAGTGCATTAAATGCACCTGCTAGGTGTCATGCTGAGGTTGAAGCCTGACAGGCCCGCCGTGCCGCTTATCGTCTTCTCCTTATTAGCATGACACGCCATCTGGACGTGTGTCAACAAAGTGAATCTCCTCTCCAGCAGGTTGCCACATATCTGACAAGATCCACCAAGCCATTTGAGGGCTCGACGCCACACTGATTAATGACTTGGGTATGATGAGGTGGAGCGGTGGCGTCTTGGTGAGTTCTTGCCAGTACGGAGCATGTCGAGTTCCCATCCTGACGGCCCCAGGAGCCTTGCCGGGGTGATCTAGTCTTGTCCCTCAGATGCAGTCTCGACCTGGCCGAGCTCTCCTGCCTGGCAAGGGAGGCCTTCCTGAGGTGATCTCTTGTTAACTTGATCTTCTTAATGCTCTCTTTGATTTCACAAAGAGCGGTTTCTCTGGCTTATCTTGGGTTATGCATAGGTACTTTATGTATGATCGACATCACACATGTGCGCGAGTCTAGGCTGCAAACATAAATGTTTGTTGCACTGACAGGGCCCCCCTGGCCTGGTCTATACATGCCGTCGGGCATCGTTGGGGCAGGCCCAAACAACGCACAGGCGTGCATGCCGACCTTGCCACAGCGGGTGCCTGCGTCTTTGAGATCTTCTTTGCTTCTTCATTAACCTGGAATTGAGTTGAATTTCGAGTCTCCATGAGACCCCCAGCGTCCAAACGACATGGGTTCATTCATGGAGTAGGCCAGGGGCCCCCATGTTCACGGGAGTTAACTAGGGTGCCAGCGCGTGAACCGGGGGTAAATGCCATTTTACTTCACCCACCACGCCTGCCGTTTCCGTGACACACGCTGCATGCATTGCACGGAGTTAGTGGTGGACGCGCACGGCGCGGGAATGTGTGCTTTGGCAGAAAATGCAACGCCTTGGATTGGTGTAATGGGGCGGTTGATAAATCTGGATGCCGTCAGGGGTGCAAAGAGGCCGGATTCGAGGAGTGGGGCGGTTGACCCAGAGTAGTGGAGAGCAAGCCTCCCGCCTCGCCCCACTATAAAAGGGAGTGTGAGGGGGACGGTGATGCTCATCCACACCTCCTCCTTCTTCCTTCTAGTTTTGCTTCCATAATGACAAGGGGAAGGGGCCGAGCTCGGGCTCCGACGGTGGCGACGAGGGCTTCTTCTCGGCAACACACTCCTGCCCCCATTGCGGCTGCAGGGGCAGGATCCATTGCTCAAGGTGAAGCCACAGGACGCGGTCGGGGTCGACAGGGCACTCGGGGCCAAGGTGGCGCAGTGGTGCACCGGTCGCGTCTCCCCCGGCCGTTTCGACTCCGATGGAGGGTCTGTGGGGGACATGACGCTGGAGTTCATCGTCAGGTTGCGCGAGCCCCCGTGCAGCCGCCTGCGGCTTTCTCGTCCCTTCGCCGGGGTAATGGAGGTTGATCAGACTCTCGGGTTGAGGTTGCACATGAGTGGCTGCCGCAACGACACCATGTGGGTGGACGTTGAGTACCATGCACCTCATGTCATTCTTCTCTGGCGCGGTTGGAAGACTTTGCTCGTTCCCAAAGCCTCGCGGAAGGGCACGTTCTCCGCTTCAAGCTGGTGGAGGCTGATATGCTCTCCATCAAGGTCTTCGGGCGTTCAGGTGCTCACTTAGGGTGTTGCGTGGACAGCTCGAGCGATGGCGAAAGT
The DNA here is from genome assembly GCF_018294505.1 of Triticum aestivum. NCBI lineage: Eukaryota > Viridiplantae > Streptophyta > Magnoliopsida > Poales > Poaceae > Triticum > Triticum aestivum. Next base: position 341,799,412 of record NC_057814.1, read on the forward strand.
TCCTCCTCGAGCGACATCGACGAGGAGGACACTGACGGTCAAGATGGCGACGGGGAGTCCCCCGGTTGTCAAGCATGAAGGCAACGACTCGAACTCCGGCAGAACGCCGGACGCACCGGCATTGTCAGCTAGGCGCCAACAGCACCATCATCTATAGCTAGACCCCGACAGAGCGATTTGCCGGGGGTGCTTGGCCTGGTCGTCACTTCTTCCTCTAGCTGGACCCCGGTAGGCATCCTCATGGACTCCGGCTTCATCTTCCCTGTCGGTGTCCCTGTCGAGCCGCGTCCCTCTAGTCCTGGCGGGGGTGACCAGGGCATCGGATAGCTGCTCTCCCTGTCCCCGACCTCTTCTTCCTTGCCGGGGTGGCACCCTCCCGATCTTGTCAGGCTGCATCCCGTTGGTCCTGACGGGGTCAGACTGGGCTTCTGTGCAGGCACTCCTTTTGCCCTCTTTCCTTCTCAATGCCACTCCTAAGAGGAGAGGGACAAGAAAGGCATTACGGGGCACTTAACTTTTTTCAAATTAAAAGATGTAGGCACTTGCCAAATTTTAGTTAAAACTATGTAATCCTTCACCCATGTTTGTACTTCGTATGATCTGTACTTATTTATCTACGTACCAATGGAAAAAGCGCTTTTCGGATTTTTGTGCATGCATCAAACATGTTGAAGGATGAACCTTCAATACTTCCAAGTAAACAAAGTTTTCCGGCAAGACATGTTGCCGATCTCCATTACAGCAGCTACTAAACCTCGTCTAATAAGCTAAAAACTGGATTAGAAGAGTAGACAAGGCCAGCCTCTTGTTAACCACTCCAAATCTTGCTACAACCAACCTTGTCGAGTGGACTCGAATCAAAAGAAGGGAGCATAGATGACGGAGGCAACAAGGTTTCCGTACATACAAGTCAATCATACGTTAACATAACATGGAACGATGGGATGAGCTTATCTCTGTCTGCTGTCCTTCTTATCATTTTCAGATAAGGAGGGGTTGTCAGGGATCAGTGCTTGGGTTTGCCTTCATCCTTCTTCCCAAAAACGATCTGTGATGAAATCTTTCTGTTGCCATCAAAACAAGAAAAGAGAGGAGATGGTAGCACATGGCCCTTCACAATGAGTTAGTTATCTTATCTTAGGACTATTGTAATCACAATAGAACCCTCCATCTTTCTAGGGTTAGCATTGGTTTAGCTCATATGTGAGATAGAGCATTGCTCATCCATACGGATCTCCTCCTCGAGAGAGACTGCGGCCCCTCTTCGGAGACGATCCACGTTGGATTCAAGACCCCCTCTTGGGTGGCCCCCTTCAAGACCTCCTTTCGGAGAAGAACCGGTTACCTATGTATCGTCCCTTGTTGGATTTGGATCGTGTATCTCTTTGTGTTTCGAGGATCTACCACATGTGTGATTGTTCTTGTTGGTTTGAGTGATTCTCTCGTGTCTTCCCCTCGTGTTTCCCCTCGTGTTCTTTGTGTTCTTAGTTGGGATCCGCTCCTTTCGTGAAAGATCGGCCATCTAGGGTTCCACCCTACATCAACCGGATTGTCCGCTGTGGGGACCAGACTGTCCGGTAGTGCATTTTCAGTGCGACCGGACTGTCCGCTGTGGGACCGGACTGTCCGGTAGTGCAATTTCTGCACACTTCCTTTTCTTCATCTGGACGCTTTCGGTCAGCTCTTGGGTCTTGGGGTCCTTCTCCTTGGGCCCCGGGAAGCTTCCTAGCTGCTTGGTGGCGGTTGCCCTCGTACCTAATGATGCACAATGTTCCATGGTGAGGTAGCAACCAAGTCCAACGGATATTCATGTAAATCTCAAAGAGGAGCGGGTTCACCTTAAGTCCAATGGCGTATGCTTGAGGTCTCATCGAATGGACACTTGGGGCTTGGGGAGTAGTCGTCGTGTACATGGGGATGATCGTGGGATGCTCCGCATCACCTTTTCTGTAAAACATAAGTCTTTTTAGATATTCCAATAAGAGCTACATACAGATGTATATAGACATATTTTAGAGCGTACATTCACTCATTTTGCTCCATATGTAGTCCGCATTCGAATCTCTAAGAGACTTATATTTAGGAACGGAGGGACTAGTATAGTATATTCCTTGTCGGGAAGTGGAGCCGGGATATTTGCAGTCGAAAGGTATATTGGGTCACTTCAGATGGATGGTTTCAACTATTCTAGATGGTCTGCCATAATATCCGGGAAATGCTGGGAGCTATGCCGTCTTAGAGATTCTAGACTGATAGTAATAGTATTGTGCCTTCAGTTGAATATAGCTGCCCCTTTTGGGGCTGAAGCCTTTCCAAAGCCTTTCTAGTAATACCAGCAATACAAGCCAATATGTTCCAGCTTAGGGTTTTCCCCTTTTCTCTACACTACTATGATCTGCATACGCGCTTTCTATCATACTAGCAGTTGTCCACCCTTCAAGCTAAACAACACATCACTCATAATTCCAAAGCTTAGTTGTTCAAATATGATTGTGATATGATATTGATATTAGCTAACAGACACATTTAATTGGTTAGTGATGAGGACATCAATACCATTGTTACACCCACAGCCCCTGCTGCTATACATACTGGACCAATTACTAGAGCTCGCGCACGCCAATTAAATTACCAGGTACTTCCGTTTCTTGGTAATGATTCTAATGTTCATGAGAATATGATGCTGCCTAAATTGGATACATTTGTTTTGCTTACAAATGAAGGGCCTAGCTTTGAGAAGGATGAACATTGGAGCAAGAACAAGCATGGAGATGATGGCATGCGCATGGGGGACAAGAACGGAGTTACAAGTGATGATTTCAGGAC
>NC_057814.1:341802378-341818097 GCF_018294505.1 Triticum aestivum
TGATGAGGACATCAATACCATTGTTACACCCACAGCCCCTGCTGCTATACATACTGGACCAATTACTAGAGCTCGCGCACGCCAATTAAATTACCAGGTACTTTCGTTTCTTGGTAATGATTCTAATGTTCATGAGAATATGATGTTGCCTAAATTGGATACATTTGTTTTGCTTACAAATGAAGGGCCTAGCTTTGAGAAGGATGAACATTGGAGCAAGAACAAGCATGGAGATGATGGCATGCGCATGGGGGACAAGAACGGAGTTACAAGTGATGATTTCAGGACATTGAAGCCACCAGAATGCGTGCATGAAGCCTTGGACGAAATATACAAGATGCTACTTCATAACTTTCGTCCGGAGGCTATTCTAGGTGCCGCGTCACCTTATTATTGGGCCAGGCCCATGTAATTTCGAAATACTTGAGTATAGGCTATTTTTAGAGTCCGTATGTGTGGGGAAACAAGAGATAGGGTTGGTTTCGGACCCCTTCCCCAAGGGCCACGAAATTGCCCCCTCTTCCTCCATATATACAACCCTTAGGGCGTCGTTTAGACTTTGGGTTTTGTTTAGATTAAAAGTTCGCCATAGCTGCAACTTCGCGTACTTTGTTTGTGATCAACGACCAGACAAAGGCGTCACAGAACCCCACCTTGATCAATAAAGCTTTCATCTTATATTCGCAATATCCAGATTGCAATCTCAGTTTCTTGCTTGTTCTTCGTTTGCTCGCAGGAAACAGACCCTCGTGGTCAGGTTGATCGTGCTCCGGCGTCGTCAATAACCTCTCGGAGTTGGCTTAGCGATTGCCATCTACCACCATTGCTTATCCGCCACCGCTCTGAATCCGTATCCATATACCACCACCAATCTGTATCCATATACCACCACCGCTACCATATACCACCACCGCTGCCATATCCTACCACCATATATCCACCACCAATCCGAGTTCTTTTCATATTCGGTTTGTTTTAGAGATCCATCTATTTTCCGTTTCGTGTTTCCTTGCCTGAGTAGGTCTCGAAAAAAAAGAGTCTGGAGACCCCCGGGCAGTTTTTAGGCCAAAATTTCGGCGACGAAAAATATTTTTTCCCTATCCTATTTTTAGGTCCCGGGGAGTGTTTTGAGACACTCGCCATCATAGTGATTTTTTGTCGCACATTTTCGTCGTCGCTACCCTGATTTCCGAAAAAAATAGTCAAAAAAAATTTGTGCCTATCCTGTCAGTTTGACCTGGGAAGAGTTTTGAGACACTTGCCATTATAGTGATTTTTCGCAAAAAAAAAGAGGAGCGCAAAATAAAAAAAAGAGCGCCAAAAACAAGAGCAATTTTTTTTTCCAGAGTGTGCTTTTCCCTTGTTTACGTGCAGCGTCGTGATTTCGTTAGTGTTCTAGGCTCGCGTCTCTAGCACGGTCTAGCCTAGGACCAGCACAGTACCGTCGTTGAGCGTTTATTCAACTTTGCATCTCTGAATTGATTATTGCTGACCCTTTTTGCTACCATATTATAAGCCTTTCCAGCTGCACATACATCTACGTCGTGCGTTTGACTCTCCCTGGTAATCGCTCTATCCAAACTTTGAGAGTTTTGACTATAACGGTTGCCGATCACCACCTGCTGCTGGGTAAGAACTGGTAAGAATTTGAGATTCGCTTGAAGGATTTGTGACACACCACCATCAACACCGCTTCCTAGTAGTCTGTAGGATCATATTCTTTTGTGTTTCTATTGCTGCTAACCATGGCAGGATCACAAGCCGAATAGACTGATTGGGAGAACATGACGAACAAGGGGTTGCATGATAAATTTCAGCAAATGATGAGTGGCCAGGTGGGAGATGTGCTAAACAGATTTGAAGAGGCTATGGAGAAGATAGATGCCGTGGAGAAGTCGTTCGAGACAAAGCTGGATAACTGGTTTACTGAATTACTCAAGCGTCTTCCCCAACCACCACCGGCTGCACCTGTCGCACCTCTACAACAACAACAACCACATCTCCAACGCCGCCTTCCAAATCAAGTGGGACGAGCACAGCGCGTTCCAATTGAGACTGGTCAAAATTCGGGTGCCGCTGCACCTACTGTTGATGCTTCTTTGGCTCCTGCTACTGCGGCGGCTGAGTATGATGACGATTATGCGGGCGATTATGAGGATGAGGTTGATCAAAATCAGAACTACGTGCAGCCACCAGCACCACCACCAGCAGGTCGACCTCAGGTATATATTCGCAACGGTAGGCCGGCACCACCACCTCAGGTACGAGATCATGACCATCTCCCTAAACTGAAATTGAATATTCCACCATTTGAGGGTAGATATGTTCCTGATATATATCTTACTTGGGAGTTAGAAACTGAACAACGATTTACATGTTTACAATATCCTGAGGAGAGACGTGTTCCTGCTGCTGTTTGTGCTTTCACTAGCTTTGCATGTGTTTGGTGGTCTGAACATTGTAGATTATATCCTGTTCCAGCTACTTGGGCTGCTTTGAAAACTGCTATGCGTACTCGTTGGGTTCCACCATATTATCAACGTGAATTGCTTCAAAAACTCTAGCGTTTACGACAAGGGAAAAATTCTGTAGAAGAACAGGAATTACAAACTGGCATGATTAGATGTGGTATTGTTGAGGAGAATGAAGCTATGCTTGCACGTTTTATGGGTGGTTTAAATAGAGAGATTCGGACCATTCTAGAGTATAAGGAGTATACTAATATCACTCGTTTATTCCATCTTGCTTGTAAAGCTGAACGTGAAGTGCAGGATCGACAAGCATTGGCGCGAACTAACTTTTCTGCAGGTCGACCTTCATCATGGACACGATGTGCATCCTCTACTTCCACTTCACTATCACCTCCATCAGGTGCCACCTCCAGCCGTGATACAAGAAAGCAGGCACAACCACCACTCTCTGCCAAGAGCACACATGCCGGGCCTGTGCAGAGCTCTTCTTCTTCCATGGCGTCAACTGGGCACACAAGTGATATTATTTGTCGTCGTTGTAAGGGAAGAGGACATTATGCAAGAGAATGCAAATCTCAGCGTGTGATGATTGCTACTGAGGATGGTGGGTATGAGTCCGCTAGTGACTATGATGAGGAGACTTTGGCTCTTATTACACGTGAAGAACATGGTGGAGATGATTCTGAAAATGAGACGCAATACATGGCTCCTGAAGACGCTGACAGGTATGAATGTTTAGTTGCTCAACGTGTTTTGAGTGTGCAGGTCACACAAGCAGAGCAAAATCAGAGGCATAATTTGTTCCATACAAAGGGAGTTGTGAAGGAACGTTCTATTCATGTCATCATAGATGGAGGGAGCTGTAACAACTTGGCTAGCATGGAGATGGTGGAGAAACTATCTCTCACCACAAGACCACATCCACATCCTTACTACATCCAAGGGTTCAACAAGAGCGGCAAGGTTAAGGTAACACGTACTATTCGTGTGCATTTTAGTATCTCTACATATGCTGATTATGTTGCTTGTTATGTGGTACCCATGCAAGCATGTTCCTTATTACTTGGTAGACCATGGCAATTTGATAAAAATTCTGTACACCATGGTAGAAACAATCAGTATACTCTTGTTCATAAGGATAAAAATATTACTTTGCTTCCTATGACTCCTGATTCCATTTTGAAAGATGACATTAATAGAGCTAATAAAGCAAAACAGGAGAAAAATAAGAGTGAAAATCAGATTGTGGCAAAAGAATTTGAGCAACACATGAAACCTAATAATAAACCATCTAGTGTTGTTTCTGAAATTAAATTGAGAAGTGCATGTTTAATTGCCACAAAATCTGATATTGACGAGCTAGATTTCAACTAATCTGTTTGCTATGCTTTTGTGTGCAAAGAGGCATTATTTTCATTCGAGGACGTGCCTTCCTCTTTGCCCCCTGCTGTCACTAACATTTTGCAGGAGTTCGCTGACGTCTTCCCACAAGACGTGCCACCGGGATTACCACCTATTCGAGGGATTGAGCATCAAATTGATTTAATTCCCGGTGCATCGCTACCCAACCGTGCACCATACCGTACCAATCCAGAGGAGACGAAGGAGATAATGCGTCAAGTACAGGAGCTGCTCGACAAAGGTTATATACGTGAATCTCTTAGTCCTTGTGCTGTTCCTATTATACTCGTGCCTAAAAAGGATGGTACGTCGCGTATGTGTGTTGATTGTAGAGGCATTAATAACATTACTATTCGTTATCGTCATCCTATTCCTAGGCTAGATGATATGCTTGATGAATTGAGTGGCTCTACAATATTTTCCAAAGTTGATTTGCGTAGTGGATACCATCAAATTCGTATGAAACTGGGAGATGAATGGAAAACAGCATTTAAAACTAAGTTTGGTTTATATGAGTGGTTAGTCATGCCTTTTGGGTTAACTAATGCACCTAGTACTTTCATGAGACTAATGAACGAAGTTTTACGAGCTTTTATTGGACGATTTGTGGTAGTCTATTTTGATGATATACTGATTTATAGCAAATCTTTGGAAGAACATTTGGAACATTTACGTGCTGTTTTTATTGCTCTACGTGATGCACGTTTGTTTGGTAACCTTGGGAAGTGCACCTTTTGCACCGACCGAGTATCTTTTCTTGGCTATGTTGTTACTCCACAGGGAATTGAAGTTGATAAAGCCAAGATTGAAGCTATTGAGAGTTGGCCGCAGCCCAAAACGGTCACAAAATTGAGGAGTTTCCTTGGCCTCGCTGGTTTCTATAGGCGTTTTGTGAGAGATTTCAGCACCATTGCTGCACCTCTCAATGAGCTTACAAAGAAGGACGTGCCTTTTGTTTGGGGTACCGCACAGGAAGAAGCCTTCACGGTATTGAAAGATAAGTTGACACATGCTCCTTTACACCAACTTCCTGATTTTAATAAGACTTTTGAGCTTGAATGTGATGCTAGTGGAATTGGATTAGGAGGTGTGTTATTACAAGATGGTAAACCTGTTGCATACTTTTCTGAAAAATTGAGTGGGCCTAGTCTGAATTATTCTACTTATGATAAAGAACTATATGCTCTTGTTCGGACTTTAGAAACATGGCAACATTATTTATGGCCCAAAGAATTTGTTATACATTCTGATCATGAATCTTTGAAACATATTAAAAGTCAAGCTAAACTGAATCGTAGACATGCTAAATGGGTTGAATTCATTGAAACTTTCCCTTATGTCATTAAACACAAGAAGGGTAAAGAAAATGTTGTTGCTGATGCATTGTCTCGTCGCTATACTATGCTGTCACAACTTGACTTCAAAATATTTGGTTTGGAGACCATCAAAGATCAATATGTGCATGATGCTGATTTTAAAGATGTTTTGCAGAATTGTAAAGAAGGAAGAACCTGGAACAAGTTTGTCGTTAATGATGGATTTGTGTTCCGTGCTAACAAACTATGCATTCCAGCTAGCTCTCTTCGTCTTTTGTTGTTGCAGGAGGCACATGGAGGAGGATTAATGGGACACTTTGGCGTGAAGAAGACGGAGGACGTACTTGCTACACATTTCTTTTGGCCAAAGATGAGACGGGATGTTGAGCGTTTTGTTGCTCGCTGCACTACATGTCAAAAAGCTAAGTCACGACTCAATCCTCATGGTTTATATATGCCTTTGCCTGTACCTAGTGTTCCTTGGGAGGATATATCTATGGACTTTGTTTTAGGTTTACCTCAAACAAAGAAGGGGAGGGATAGCATATTTGTTGTCGTGGATCGATTCTCAAAAATGGCACACTTTATACCATGTCATAAAAGCGATGATGCTGTTAATGTTGCTGATTTGTTCTTCCGTGAAATTATTCGTTTGCATGGTGTGCCAAATACTATTGTTTCAGATCGTGATACTAAATTTCTTAGCCACTTTTGGAGATGTTTATGGGCTAAGTTGGGGACTAAACTGCTTTTTAGTACTACTTGTCACCCCCAAACTGATGGACAAACTGAAGTAGTCAATAGAACATTGTCTACTATGCTTAGGGCTGTTTTGAAGAATAATAAGAAAATGTGGGAAGAATGCTTGCCTCATATTGAGTTTGCTTATAATTGTTCATTGCATTCTACTACTATGATGTGCCCTTTTGAAATTGTGTATGGTTTCCTACCTCGTGCACCTATTGATTTGTTGCCTCTTCCATCTTCGGAGAAGGTTAATTTTGATGCTAAACAACGTGCTGAATTGATCTTAAAAATGCATGAGTTAACTAAGGAAAACATTGAGCGTATGAATGCTAAATATAAACTTGCTAGAGATAAGGGTAGAAAACATGTTGTGTTTGCACCTGGAGATCTTGTTTGGTTACATTTGCGTCAGGATAGATTTCCTGATTTGCGCAAATCAAAGCTAATGCCAATGATGGTCCTTTTAAGGTGTTAGTGAAAATAAATGATAATGCATATAAACTTGAGCTGCCTGCAGATTTTGGGGTTAGTCCCACTTTTAACATTGCAGATTTGAAGCCTTATTTGGGTGAGGGAGATGAGCTTCCGTCGAGGACAACTTCATTTCAAGAAGGGGAGGATGATGAGGACATCAATACCATTGTTACACCCACAGCCCCTGCTGGTATACATACTGGACCAATTACTAGAGCTCGCGCACACCAATTAAATTACGAGGTACTTTCGTTTCTTGGTAATGATTCTAATCTTCATGAGAATATGATGCTGCCTAAATTGGATACATTTGTTTTGCTTACAAATGAAGGGCCTAGCTTTGAGAAGGATGAACATTGGAGCAAGAACAAGCATGGAGATGATGGCATGCGCATGGGGGACAAGAACGGAGTTACAAGTGATGATTTCAGGACATTGAAGCCACCATAATGCGTGCATGAAGCCTTGGACGAAATATACAAGATGCTACTTCATAACTTTCGTCCGGAGGCTATTCTAGGTGCTGCGTCACCTTATTATTGGGCCAGGCCCATGTAATTTCGAAATACTTGAGTATAGGCTATTTTTAGAGTCCGTATGTGTGGGGAAATAAGAGATAGGGTTGGTTTCGGACCCCTTCCCCAAGGGCCACGAAATTCCCCCCTCTTCCTCCATATATACAGCCCTTAGGGCGTCGTTTAGACTTCGGGTTTTGTTTAGATTAAAAGTTCGCCATAGCTGCAACTTCGCGTACTTCGTTTGTGTTCAACGACCAGACAAAGGCGTCACAGAACCCCACCTTGATCAATAAAGCTTTCATCTTATATTCGCAATATCCAGATTGCAATCTCAGTTTCTTGCTTGTTCTTCGTTTGCTCACAGGAAACAGACCCTCATGGTCAAGTTGATCGTGCTCCGGCGTGGTCAATAACCTCTCGGAGTTGGTTTAGCGATTGCTAAGGCGCGACGTCATCGCACGTTCGTAGTCGGGTCGTCAAAGTCGACTTCCACCAAAGCGATATCCATCATCTCATCGAAAGACAGGACACCTTTGCCTCTATCAAGTGGTATCAGATTTCCAGGTTGCTTGGTGAGATTTTACAGTTTTTCGTAGTTTAGATCGAGTTTGTTCTTCATACCTATAGTCCACGAAAAAGCCAAAAAAAATTTAGGGTTAGTTCATCCTATCCGAACCAATCTGAGCCTTTGTATAATCTTTTCTGTGTTTGCTTTGTTGAATTTGCGGTTGCATCGTCGTGTCAAGTTGCTGATCTTAGCGTCTAGTCCTTTAGAGTTTCGAGTTCTGTTCACAGGTTGTCACGTCGCCGCTGCCATATATCACCACCGCATCATCTTCATCGCCGCTGCCATATACCACCACCACATATTCACCGCCAATCCGAGTCCATATATGCCACCACATATCCGCCGCCATCACGCCAATCCGAGTACACCTGCAACATATATCCGCCACCAGTCCGAGTTCCACCAGATTCATCTCCGCCACCAGTCCGAGTTCCACCAGATTCATCTCCGCCACCAGTCCTAGTCCAAGTCCAGTATTTTGTTACTCTGTTTTGGATTTCCAGATCATGCCATACTCCGAGTCGTGACAGAGAAGGACTCCCAAACTTTTGTGTTACCCGCAGTAGAAAAATAGTTCCAGTTTAAAAAAAGAAGTCTGGAAAATTCTGGCTAGGCAGTTTTTAGACCATTTGTAGACTTTTTCGAAAAAAAATTGTTGCGGAGCAAAAAAAAGAGAGGAAAAAAGCGCAAAAAAAGTGAAAAAAAAATTCAGAGTGTGCTCCTCCCTTGTTTACGTGCAGCGCCATGATTTTGTTAGTGTTCTAGGCTCGCTTCTCTAGCACGGTCTAGCCTAGGACCAGCACAGTACCGTTGTTGAGTGTTTATTCAACTTTGCATATCTGAATTGATTATTGCTGACCCTTTTTGCTACCATATTATAAGCCTTCTCCAGCTCCACATACATCTACGTCGTGCGTTTGACTCTCCCTGGTAATCGCTCTATCCACGCTTTGAGAGTTTTGACTACAACGGTTGCTAATCACCACCTGCTGCTGGGTAAGAACTGGTAAGAATTTGAGATTCGCTTGAAGGATTTGTGACACACCACCATCATCACCACTTCCTAGTAGTCTGTAGGATCATATTATTTAGTGTTTCTATTGCTGCTAACCATGGCAGGATCACAAGCCGATGAGACTGATTGGGAGAACATGACGAACAAGGGGTTGCATGATAAATTTCAGCAAATGATGAGTGGCCAGGTGGGAGATGTGCTAAACAGATTTGAAGAGGCTATAGAGAAGATAGATGCGTGGAGAAGTCGTTTGAGACAAAGCTGGATAACAGGTTTAATGAATTGCTCAAGCGTCTTCCCCAACCACCATCGGCTGCACCTGTCGCACCTCTACAACAACAACCACATCTCCAACGCCACCTTGCAAATCAAGTGGGACGAGCACAGCGCGTTCCAATTGAGACTGGTCAAAATTCGGGTGTCGCTGCACCTACTGTTGATGCTTCTTTGGCTCCTGCTACTGCGGCGGCTGAGGAGGATGACGATTATGCGGGCGATTATGAGGATGAGGTTGACCAAAATCAGAACTACGTGCAGCCACCAGCACCACCTCCAGCAGGTCGACCTCAGGTATATATTCGCAACGGTAGGCCTGCACCACCACCTCAGGTACGAGATCATGACCATGTTCCTAAACTGAAATTGAATATCCCACCGTTTGAGGGTAGATACATTCCTGATGTATATCTTACTTGGGAGTTAGAAACTGAACAACGTTTTGCATGTTTACAATATCCCGAGGAGAGACGGGTTGCTGCTGCTGTTTGTGCTTTCACTAGTTTTGCATGTGTATGGTGGTCTGAACATTGTAGATTATATCCCATTCCAGCTACTTGGGCTGCTTTGAAAACTGCTATGCGTACTTGTTGGGTTCCACCATATTATCAAAGTGAATTGCTTCAAAAACTGCAGCGTTTACGACAAGGGAAAAATTCTGTAGAAGAATATTATCAGGAATTACAAACTGGCAAGATTAGATGTGGTATTTTTGAGGAGAATGAAGCTATGCTTGCACGTTTTATGGGTCGTTTAAATAGAGAGATTCAGACCTTTCTAGAGTATAAGGAGTATACTAATATCACTCGTTTATTGCATCTTGCTTGTAAAGCTGAACGTGAAGTGCAGGATCGACAAGCATTGGCGCGAACTAACTTTTCTGCAGGTCGACCTTCATCATGGACACCGCGTGCATCTTCTACTACCACTGCACCAGCACCTCCATCAAGTTCCATGATGAGGACATCAATACCATTGTTACACCCACATCCCCTGCTGCTATACATACTGGACCAATTACTAGAGCTCGCGCACGCCAATTAAATTACCAGGTACTTCCGTTTCTTGGTAATGATTCTAATGTTCATGAGAATATGATGCTACCTAAATTGGATACATTTGTTTTGCTTACAAATGAAGGGCCTAGCTTTGAGAAGGATGAACATTGGAGCAAGAACAAGCATGGAGATGATGGCATGCGCATGGGGGACAAGAACGGAGTTACAAGTGATGATTTGATGAGGACATCAATACCATTGTTACACCCACAGCCCCTGCTGCTATACATACTGGACCAATTACTAGAGCTCGCGCACGCCAATTAAATTACCAGGTACTTTCGTTTCTTGGTAATGATTCTAATGTTCATGAGAATATGATGTTGCCTAAATTGGATACATTTGTTTTGCTTACAAATGAAGGGCCTAGCTTTGAGAAGGATGAACATTGGAGCAAGAACAAGCATGGAGATGATGGCATGCGCATGGGGGACAAGAACGGAGTTACAAGTGATGATTTCAGGACATTGAAGCCACCATAATGCGTGCATGAAGCCTTGGACGAAATATACAAGATGCTACTTCATAACTTCCGTCCGGAGGCTATTCTAGGTGCCGCGTCACCTTATTATTGGGCCAGGCCCATGTAATTTCGAAATACTTGAGTATAGGCTATTTTTAGAGTCCGTATGTGTGGGGAAACAAGAGATAGGGTTGGTTTCGGACCCCTTCCCCAAGGGCCACGAAATTGCCCCCTCTTCCTCCATATATACAGCCCTTAGGGCGTCGTTTAGACTTTGGGTTTTGTTTAGATTAAAAGTTCGCCATAGCTGCAACTTCGCGTACTTTGTTTGTGATCAACGACCAGACAAAGGCGTCACAGAACCCCACCTTGATCAATAAAGCTTTCATCTTTTATTCGCAATATCCAGATTGCAATCTCAGTTTCTTGCTTGTTCTTCGTTTGCTCGCAGGAAACAGACCCTCGTGGTCAGGTTGATCGTGCTCCGGCGTGGTCAATAACCTCTCGGAGTTGGTTTAGCGATTTCCATCTACCACCATTGCTTATCTGCCACCGCTCCGAATCCGTATCCATATACCACCACCAATCTGTATCCATATACCACCACCGCTACCATATACTACCACCGCTGCCATATCCTACCACCATATATCCACCACCAATCCGAGTTCTTTTCATATTCGGTTTGTTTTAGAGATCCATCTATTTTCCGTTTCGTGTTTCCTTGCCTGAGTAGGTCTCGAAAAAAAAGAGTCTGGAGACCCCCGGGCAGTTTTTAGGCCAAAATTTCGGCGACGAAAAATATTTTTTCCCTATCCTATTTTTAGGTCCCGGGGAGTGTTTTGAGACACTCGCCATCATAGTGATTTTTTGTCGCACATTTTCGTCGTCGCTACCCTGATTTCCGAAAAAAATAGTCAAATTTTTTTTGTGCCTATCCTGTCAGTTTGACCTGGGAAGAGTTTTGAGACACTCGCCATTATAGTGATTTTTCGCAAAAAAAGAGGAGCGCAAAATAAAAAAAAGAGCGCCAAAAAAAGAGCAATTTTTTTTTCAGAGTGTGCTTTCCCTTGTTTACGTGCAGCGCCGTGATTTCGTTAGTGTTCTAGGCTCGCGTCTCTAGCACGGTCAAGCCTAGGACCAGCACAGTACCGTCGTTGAGCGTTTATTCAACTTTGCATCTCTGAATTGATTATTGCTGACCCTTTTTGCTACCATATTATAAGCCTTTCCAGCTGCACATACATCTACGTCGTGCGTTTGACTCTGATAGAGGCGAGGGTGTCCCGATCTTTCGATGAGATGATAACTATCGATTTGGTGGAGACGACTTTGACGATCCGACTACAAACGTGCACGACGTTGCGCCTTATCAATCGCTAAACCAATCTCCTGAGGTTACTGACGATGCCGGAAGCACGATCAGCCTGACCACGAAGGTCTATTCCTGCAAGCAATCGAAGAACGGGCAAGAATATGATAATGCAATCTGAATATTGCGAATATATATGAAGTATTGATAGTGGTGGGAATCCGTAAGCGGTCTTGGTCTGGTCGTTGGACACAAACGAAGTACACGAAGTTGCAATGGCTAACTTTTAACTAAACAAATTCCAAGGAAAAAGCTACTAGATGGATCTACTTATATAGGAGCAAGGGGTGGCGGCCAAGGAGGTGGGAGGACGTCCCAAGGCAGCCTAAAACCAACCCTAGGTCGTACAAGGCTCATGGGCCCAAGTGGAGGTGATGCAACACCTTTGGACTTGTAGTTTGACTCGGATTCTGGTGCAACGTCAGATTGTTTCGACCATAACTCAATGCTCCGGACGAATTTAAAGGTGAATCCAATTGGGTTGGAAAGAGCACAAAATCTAGTTTCCAACAAAAAAAGAATCACCCAATTCGGAGTCCGTATGAAAAAGTTGTTGGCGTTTTGAGTCAGGTATGTCTGTGCAGTCCGAATCTGAATCCAGAACGTGAGAGACTTGGACTCTATCTTCTCTTGGCCCAAAAGTGACGTGAGAGGACTTTTTGAACAGAACCTAAACTTCTCCTTTTGCCTTATCTTCATATGTGGATTGTACAAATGTCCCATACACCTGCAATTAGACAAAACACAAAAGTGTGTGAAGTATTTTTGTTCTGGATAACATAAATAGATTATTGAATAGTTTGCACTAGAAATCACGTGACAAATATGCATGTATGCAATATTTTTGGTCGTATCCAAGGTAGTCATGTCCTCATCATCCTCCCCTTCTTGAAAACAAAGCCGTCCTCGGCGTTGCTTAATCTGAAATGTGGCTAACAAAAGAGACAAGGTGTACATGTTGTATATGTATATGTCATCCAGTTTTACTTCCCGTGGATTTTGCACATATGACACATGTATACATGAGTAACTTTCATAGTTAATAAAATATAAAGCCAAAATATTATCACAAGAAGTAGAAGGCATGAAAGTATTGCAACTCAGTTTGCACATATAAGTGAAGCTCTTATTCATATGAAAAGATGGACAATATTCATCATTAAACCATCCCAACATTGATGAACCATCACCAAGATTAGAGGTCATATCAAAATGATTAAACATTGGCACAATTATTTTCAAACATATTTGATCCAAATCTGATTTATTCCCTGATTCACTTGATTCTTTTGCATCGATAGTTAATTCAATGGGCTCACTCAAAATTGTTTGATCACATGGCAAAGTCAAATCATCAACATAGTCCTCTAAGGTAGCTGGTGTGATCAAAGTAGTGGGTAGCTCACCGCATGATGCACTTAAATTGACAAGACATTCATCATACTCATGTGGAAGTGGAAGATTAGTACCTTTGTCATTACCTCTTATGATCAACTCAGATGAGGTAGGCACTCTCGGTGATGATGTGTCACATGGTGGAGGTGATGTAGTCCTCACAACAATGGATGTGGTTGTCATAGTATGCTTAGTAGTTGAAGGGACAACCGTATCAACTCTTGGAATGTGCATCTCGCGCTTGTTCTCCTTGTGCGCAACACGTCGTTTTATTTCCTGTTCAGCTTTGCAAGCAAGATGAAACAAATGGTCCATAGGATAACACTCTTCATGTATTAGTATCTCCTGAATGTCACGATTTAATCCTCCCCAAAATCTATCCATAAAATCTTCTTCACTTTCTTCTAAAGAGGAATGCAGCAAGGTAGTTTGTAAAGTATCATAATATTTTGTTACGGTGTCACTACCTTGTTTTAAATGTTGCAACTTTGTAATCATGTCACGAGTATAATAAGCGGGAACGAATGTATGTCGCATGGCAAGTTTCAAATCATCCCAAGTAGTAGGTATATCATTAGGGTGTAACCGACAATATTCACTCCACCAAACTACAGCATAACCAGTGAAAGAACCAACCGCAACCTTAACTTTTTTACGTACATCAAAATTATTAGAAGCAAATATATTATTTAGGTCAAACTCCCATTCAATATATAAAGCAGGTCTAAAACGGCCATTAAATGGTGGTATAGAAACATTAACCTGATCATGTGCATTTGGATGTTTGTGCACCTCTCGTGACGGTTGTGGTATTTGCATAGGTGATGGCACATCTCCCACGATCGACAAACCCCATGAATTGACTCTAATTTTTTTTTTGTGGCTTTTTCGTGGACTGTAGGTATGAAGAACAGACTCGATCTAAACTATGAAAAACTGTAAAATCTCACCGAGCAACCTGGAAATCTGATACCACTTGATAGAGGCAAAGGTGTCCCGATCTTTCGATGAGATGATAACTATCGATTTGGTGGAGATGACTTTGACGATCCGACTACAAACGTGCACGACGTTGCGCCTTATCAATCGCTAAACCAATCTCCTGAGGTTACTGACGATGCCGGAAGCACGATCAGCCTGACCACGAAGGTCTATTCCTGCAAGCAATCGAAGAACGAGCAAGAATATGATAATGCAATCTGAATATTGCGAATATATATGAAGTATTGATAGTGGTGGGAATCCGTAAGCGGTCTTGGTCTGGTCGTTGGACACAAACGAAGTACACGAAGTTGCAATGGCTAACTTTTAACTAAACAAATTCCCAAGGAAAAAGCTACTAGATGGATCTACTTATATAGGAGCAAGTGGTGGCGGCCAAGGAGGTGGGAGGACGTCCCAAGGCAGCCTAAAACCAACCCTAGGTCGTACAAGGCTCATGGGCCCAAGTGGAGGTGATGCAACACCTTTGGACTTGTAGTTTGACTCAGATTCTGGTGCAACGTCAGATTGTTTCGACCATAACTCAATGCTCCGGACGAATTTAAAGGTGAATCCAATTGTGTTGGAAAGAGCACGAAATCTAGTTTCCAACAAAAAAAGAATCACCCAATTCGGAGTCCGTATGAAAAAGTTGTTGGCATTTTGAGTCAGGTATGTCTGTGCAGTCCGAATCTGAATCCAGAACGTGAGAGACTTGGACTCTATCTTCTCTTGGCCCAAAAGTGACGTGAGAGGACTTTTTGAACAGAACCTAAACTTCTCCTTTTGCCTTATCTTCATATGTGGATTGTACAAATGTCCCATACACCTGCAATTAGACAAAACACAAAAGTGTGTGAAGTATTTTTGTTCTGGATAACATAAATAGATTATTGAATAGTTTGCACTAGAAATCACCTGACAAATATGCATGTATGCAATATTTTTGGTCGTATCCAAGGTAGTCATGTCCTCATCATCCTCCCCTTCTTGAAAACTAAGCCGTCCTCGGCGTTGCTTAATCTGAAATGTGGCTAACAAAAGAGACAAGGTGTACATGTTGTATATGTATATGTCATCCATTTTTACTTCCCGTGGATTTTGCACATATGACACATGTATACATGAGTAACTTTCATAGTTAATAAAATATAAAGCCAAAATATTATCACAAGAAGTAGAAGGCATGAAAGTATTGCAACTCAGTTTGCACATATAAGTGAAGCTCTTATTCATATGAAAAGATGGACAATATTCATCATTAAACCATCCCAACATTGATGAACCATCACCAAGATTAGAGGTCATATCAAAATGATTAAACATTGGCACAATTATTTTCAAACATATTTGATCCAAATCTGATTTATTCCCTGATTCACTTGATTCTTTTGCATCGATAGTTAATTCAATGGGCTCACTCAAAATTGTTTGATCACATGGCAAAGTCAAATCATCAACATAGTCCTCTAAGGTAGCTGGTGTGATCAAAGTAGTGGGTAGCTCACCGCATGATGCACTTAAATTGACAAGACATTCATCATACTCATGTGGAAGTGGAAGATTAGTACCTTTGTCATTACCTCTTATGATCAACTCAGATGAGGTAGGCACTCTCGGTGATGATGTGTCACATGGTGGAGGTGATGTAGTCCTCACAACAA